>NC_056735.1:1111748888-1111858888 GCF_019279795.1 Protopterus annectens | reverse complement strand
CCTCTTTTATGTAGTCGGTCTGCCCTGAGAATGTTATATCCAGTTGAGGTGATGGAATTCTCTTTACTCTGTGGTTTAAGCCATGTTTCTGTGATGAGAATATGAGGCTTATATAAGGAGATGGCAGCGTGAAGGTCTATTTTCATGATACTGCAGGTATTTATATTTAGTATCTGTAAGTTGGTGGGTTTGTGCTTAGCTGGATAATGATGGGTGCATGGCTTATTAGCAGGGGTTGCTGGCCCAGGGTTGGGGTGAATGTCCCCTCCTAGTAGTAGCTAGGTAGTCATACAGGTGATAGTTTTTAGGTATTGGATGATCAGGTAGTGAGATTTTAGACTTGGTTTCTTTTTAGATGGATAGAAGTGTGACATGGGAGGGGCATGGTATATGGGAGGTTGGGTGTATATGGTTGGGGTATATGCTTATGTGAGTGGGGGTGATAGTGATGTTGTGGGTTAAGGTGGGGGATTTGGGGTGGATACAGTGAGCAATTGTGAGGAGATAAGAAGTGCTGATGGTGGCTATGGAGTGACAGGTGAATAGGGAGGTTAATCCAAGGATGGTATAGTGGAGATGACACTGGAGGTAATGAGACATAGTGGGAGTGAGGTTGTCGAGTTAGAGGTATTTATATTTGGGGAGGATGTGAGTTGGGTGAGTAGGAGATATGGATGTGGATATTGAACTGGTAGGTGGGCTGGAGTGGTGGGAAGTGGAAGAGCGTGTGTAGATGGTGCTGAGGGATGTAATTATTGGATAATGGGAAGATGAAGGGAGGGTCTTAGTAAAAGAGGTTACCTATAAATTGAGTATGCAGGGGTGGGTGGGAATTGGGGGCAGGGTAGGGGGAGCAGAGTGAGCCCTTAGGGCGAACGGAGCAGGATGAGCCAATCAAGGTATTTGCAATTCAAAAATAAACTATCAGTTGCTCAGAAGTCACATCTATAATGTTAGTCCTTCTTTTGTTACTAATTCTTTTTAAAAAAAGGGAGTGAAAGCCCTTTTTAATTTTACCAGTTAGACATTACCTTGTCTGAGGGCTGAGAGAAAGTGAGTCAGCTATTGTTGAGTCAGAGACAGACTGGGAGGGTAGTGGGGATATCACATAGAAGAAGAAAAAATAAACAGGTAAATGTTTCTTTAGAGACTGGAAGGGCTAGAATTACAGTTTAGTGTGGAGTGTTTTACAGAATTTAAGTATAGAAACCAGAATGTGTGTACCGGGGGTGGGGGGGGTGACTCAAATGTCTGAGGGCTGAAAGTGATTGAGTCAGTTAATATTGACTCAGAGACAGATTTGGGAGGGTAGTGGAGATATATCACATACCGAAAAAAGATGGATAAATGTTTCTTTAGAGACTTGAAGGACTAGAATTACAGTTTAGAGTTGAGTGTTTTTAGAGACTTGAAGGGTAGAAGTCTGAATGTTTCTATATTGGGGGGGGGGACTGAAATCCCTGCTGCTGGCTCATGCATTTATGTTCAGTACATTAAGGATTATAGCAAGAAACCTACTAATGCCTTTTGTATTATAATGAGACATACATTTAAGTTCTGCAAGGTTCTTCAGTACAGTTGGAAGTCCCACTGGCTTTACTTATGTTAGTGTTTTTTTTTTTGCCACAGGATAGGTGCCATGAATTCTATAAGCCACAGCTGACTTGGGGCTGAGGAAAAAAGAAAGTAAAAGATGGTGGAAAACAGTGAGCAGTTGTAAAGTTCTACAGCTTTAACACACACAAAAAATTAAAATACATTTTAGAGAACAGTAGACAGTTGTGAAATACCACAGCATTAATAAACAAAAAATAAACAGTTGAGAGTATTAATCACAATATAGCAGTACAGAAGTAGTAAATCTAATTATAGCAATAGTTAGAGCTTTGTTTTATGGCAAATACTGCACTCATATATTACTGAACACACTAGCTTCATGTTCCTCAACAATTAACTGAACATTCTATCTCAAAGCCCCATTCTGGATGAACTCTGGTTCTAGCCATAAGTATAAGTTTACATCAAATGCAGTCGTGTAGCCATGAAAAAATAGCTTTTACATGCAAGTAAAACAAATTGATCATTTTGCAATGTAAATTATTAGTCCCCAGCACTGGCCATAAGTTTAAAGTTGAATCAAACACACGTGCTTAAAATAGCCTCTGGTACTACATCAGCAACAAATTAGTTCAAATAATGTGTCAAGAGCCTCTGGAACCACCCAAATGTTTAAAGTTGTAACAGACCCATTTGCTAAAACATGTAGTAAGATTAGCTTCTGATACAAATCATAGGTTTAGGACACCCTACAAAAAACACAGTTGCTAAGGCAGAGAAAGCAGCAGGTAATGGTTACACTGCACAGTTCATAAAAATAATTCACAATCAGTTGTATAACATGTACTTACAGAAAAACTTGCTAAGAGACCAGCAGAGGAATTCCTAGTTTAAAGATGGTGCCTGTTGTTTCTGGGACTGAAATAGGCTCATTCTATACATGAAGGGGGATGGGCCAAAAGTGAACTAGAATGTCATAAAAAAGGGAGGTGACTGTGCAGATAGAGAGCAAATTAAGGTATGTGCAATTCAAAAATAAACTATCAGTTGCTCTGAAGTCACATCTATAATGTTAGTCCTTCTTTTGTTACTAAAGGAGTGAAAACCCTTTTTAATTTTACTAGTTGGATGCTGGACTGGGAGGGTAATGCGGGATATATCACATAGAAGAAGAAAAACAGGTAAATGTTTCTTTAGAGACTGGAAGGGCTAGAATTACATTTTAGTATGGAATGTTTTACAGAATTTGAGTATAGAAACCAGAATGTGTGTATCGTGGGGGGGGGGGGATTCTATAAGACACAGCTGGCTTGAGAATTTAAATTCTGCAAAGTTCTTCAGTACAGTTGGAAGTCCCACTGGCTTTATTTATGTTAGTGGTGTTATTTGCCACAGGATAGGTGCTGCAAATTCTATAAGACATAGCTGGCTTGGGGATTTAAGTTCTGCAAGGTTCTTCGGGACAGTTGGAAGTCCCACTGGCTTTACTTATGTTAATGGTGGTATTTGCCACAGGATAGGTACCGTGAACTCTATAAGACATAGCTGGCTTGGGGGGCTAAACTTGCCATGAGACCAGGAGGGGAGGATTCCTAGTTTAAAAATCTATATCTAAAATCTATTTTCTAAAAAATATTATTTTTTAAATATGTTTATATTTAGAAAATGTATTTTCTAAAATATATTATATATTAAAATCTATTTTCTAAAAATATAGAAAATTGGCAAAAAGTAATTTTTGTAGGGGATTAAATGAATGGCTAAACATAGGTATTACAGAGATATGTATGGAAATCATGAAATTCATATGGAGAGAAAAAAGATGTAAACATTTGGAGACCTGTAGTATTGAATAATACAGATTATAAGATATTTATGAGAATAACAGCTAATAGACTAACAAATTAAGTAGAGAAGCTGATTGATCATACAGTTTTTGATAGAAAGGGGAAAGGAAGTCAGGATTTATTACAGATAGTAAAAGAAGTAATAGATGACATAAGTTAAAAGCTGGAAGCTAAAACTGTGGTAGGAGATTTAAGTAAGGTATTTGATAAAATACAGTGTAAAGCATTATGGGATATATTAGGGGCTTATAGCATAAGTGAAAAGATATTAAAAGTAATTTAATCCGTATTATATTTGCTTTAGTAATGAATGTGATTGTCAGTAAAATGAATAGAATACAAATATGGCAAGTTATAAGATAAAAGAGGAAATACGATTATGAATAATTATATACCTGCGCAGATGATATAGTGTTAATTACTAAGAACAAAGAATGGATGGAAGAGACCATCAGAAAGTTAATTAAATCATTAAAAATACTTGGCTTATGTATAAATAAAGATAAAAGTAAATGTTTTGGATTTATAGGAAATATAGGATATATAGTTCAGTGTAGAGGTTATAGATATATTAGGAATAGTATTTGGATCAAATTATCATAAAAAACAACAGTGGGAGAAAATTTCATAGGAATTAAGAAATGTATGCACATTTTGGAAGTCATATAAATTGTCATACAAGAAAAAAGCATATTTGATAAATTCTATTTTAGGCAAGTTTCATATGTAGCGGTATTTATATGATTCCGACTAACTATGAAAAATAAATGTCTATTATATTTTTGTTCATATAGAGGTCTAGATTACATCCAGTTAAAAGGGGGATTGTGTATGTAAGGTAAGAGGAAGGGGGGATTAGGGTTAATTAACCCAGCTGTTCACATGGCTTCATCGAGTTTGTATACGGCCTTAGTAAGTTATAAAAAAATTGAATAGGAATTTGACAGAATACATTTTGTATGCTAAATATAAGTGTTTTGGGAAAAAACGGGATAGAGAAAATTTGTAAAAGTGATATAAATGACATAAAGGAATATCAAAATAAAACCTTATGGAATTTGAATTTCTTTTTTGTTGAAAACATAGGAAAAAATGGTATTGGAATATTATTAAAGAACATTATTTCCTTTTCCTTGGAAACATTTAGAGGAGGAGAAAAACTGCTGTTAAAATAAGATTTAGGTGGTGTAAGAGAATATATGAATGGAAATATTTTTTCTGGTGATTATCAATAGGTAAATTACCTGTTAAAGCTAACATACCTTATAAATGAAAGCAAGAAAGAATATGTATTCAGTGTGGGGGATTTGAAACAACAGAACATGTGCTTTTGACATGTTCTGGAGTAAAGATGTTATGGGAAGAAATATATAAAAAGAAAATGCTGAAAATTTTTGAAAAGGTTGGATACTTAAACGAGGACATTTGAATATGAATATTATGGTAACAAAAAGAAGCATAAAAAATTTGATAAAATATTTTTTATTCCAGTGGACATTATGGACTGAGAGACTTAATGAAGTAAAGTTTAATGGGAAATGGATATTATCAGAAATCTTAAAGAAAATACGTTTTTGGCTTTGGACAAAAGGTTGGAGGGAGTGTTTAATAATATCAAATTGTTCTTTACTAAACAAATGTGTAAATAATGTATATAAGTGGTGATTATCTGTAGTGAACCCCTACTCTTTTATTGACAGATGCATGAGATGTTCTCCCTTGTCAGTGTTTGCATTATTCTTTATACTTGGGATATCCTACCAAGGATAACGTAATGTCCGACCATCATACCAAAGCCTTTACACCTTCCCGTAGTCATATGTCAGATGTGTGCTCTGCATTCAAGGCATAAGATACATATATGTTATATGGATGTGTAATCCTCAGAACTAATTTGCTGTCAGTCTGAATGCTACTTCTGAATTCACTGTATGACATTCTCTGAGCTGGTTCATCTACCAAGCCTATCACAGATAAGTGCCCTGTTGGGGTTCTTTCCTATCTTTTTTCCTCATTGTAGTTTATGTTCATGGCATCCTGGAAGGGAAAATGAGTGTGGGAGGCAAATTGCCCGTAAAGACAGACTCAAGAAGTGCCTTTTTTGCTTAGGTCCTACGCATGACCATACTTAGTGTAATATCCATCAGACATTTGTCTCTAAGACGCTCTGTATTCCTTTATCTTCCCTTTCTGTTTATCTGGAAAATGAATGTCTGACTTTATTGACCCAGAGTACCATGGCTGAATCTGCCCGACCAGAAGTTCAACAGCCTCTTATGAAAAAAAGCTAAAAGAGCTCAAACTGAATCTGCTGCTATCCAGCATCCACCAGATTTCTCCCTCAGGTTGGATGAAGAACGTGGGGACCAACTGGTGCTGACATCCGTTCCCCTCTATCATGACTCAGTTAGAGGCAAAAAATAGAGCTGCCTAATTGCACGTCTGCTGATGCTCTGCATAAAGCTGGCTGAGGATTTGCCATACGTCCTTATCTTCCGTTTCCCTTCCTGGGTGAGCATATTATTGTTTCTCTGGGATTACTGTAGTTCTCCTGGTGCACTTCAGTTGTGAGAATTAGACGTCTGTATATCATGTATGCAGCTTGCAACTTGCCCATAGGACATGCATCTGCTGTACTACATCAGGAAGGTGTAAGGCAGTCCTCACCAGGATATCCCAAGTATAAATAATACTGCAACTGTGAGAAGTAGGACACCTACTGTTATATCAAGTTCTTACACAGCTGTACTGTCTTTTGCATTCATCTGAGCTTCCATCAACTCGAGTAGATGAGAACTTGGTTTGATGTCTCATCTGAAAGATGACTCACTCAGGAGTACAGCACCCACTTAATGCTGCACTGTCAGGAATCTGGTCACCTGCAGCGGCAATAGAACCCATTGCCTTCTGATCTAACAGCACCAAAGACAAGTGTGCTATCTTTTGTGCCAGTGACATTGCAACAAAAAGTTGGGAATTTGAAATATTACAAGTGCACTAAGAATTTGTTCTAATTATAGTTACTTTATATTGAGAGGATTTACATGAATATAAATTCCTCTCAGAATAGCTCTAGTGACAGATGATAATGCGTAAGAAGCTAATTAGTGGAAGTCAGTATAACTGTTTATTCTACTACAAATATAAAAGAACTCCTCTGTGAAGCCCATGTCATGCATATGGTTAGATAAAATTCCGTGGTTACTAGACTGCGATGGGGGTGTCTTTTAGAAATGTATGTTTAAGTGTCTACATGAGTAAACAATAAAACTTATTTAGATTTGATTTTTTTTTTGTAACCAAGGAAGAAGCCGCATGTTCACCTTCAGAGGGCTTCTTTGAGACAGCTGTAGAGATGTCTTCTTATGGAATCTTGTTGCTTGGCAGAATGCTGAAATTTGTATCAATTCCAAGTTCAGATACTTACATGCATCTGATGAGTACATGTTGTGCTGCCCTTCACTGGGTTAGAAGGGTACACTCAACCCTGGCCCTGCTCAGTCCTTTTCTGCCACTGTCTCATTTCAGGTCTTGTTCCGAACAGTTGTCTTAGAACAGTTCTCGAGTTTGATGCCTAGCATGGCAAAACCTTTCAAGTATTCCAGCAGTTATGACTTCTACTGCCCTTTCCTGTAGCATACTTTAGAAAAGAATTGCGTCTGATTTAGGAGATAGCACTGTGTAACTTTCAGATTGCTGCATTATGTGAATCCCAGATCTTATTATGTGACTGTCATATTGTTGCAGTGTGGATTAGTCAAGTTAGGAGTGAGTTGCCTCAGAACATATAGCAACATGGAATGAAAAGCTTAAGTGGAAACAGGAAGGAATTAGAATAAGTCCTTTAGGTAGTGAGTGTGGGGGGATCCTCTGGCCTTCTGTGATTGTTTCATCTAGTCAAAACTAGCTGAGAAATTCAGTCTTAGTTGAGATCACATTCCATGTATAAATAAAAAATATTAGAAGTGGTTGTGCAATTAATTAGGTTAATTAGGGGTAGGGTTGCCAACTTTTAGAGGCAACCCCCCCATTGTCCCACCCATTTCAAGTAAATGTACATTGCTTCTCTTTCAAAGTTAATAAACATGCTATCAGCAGTTTTGAAGAAACACTAAATAAAAATATATAAACGTACATCTCCTCTTAAAATATATCTGCATTCTTCTTTTGCAACTGATATGGTGACATCATTGCACTAGGTAAATATGACATTTGAAGTTGTTTTCATTTGGTCTTCATAGGTTCATAGAGTAGTACTAAGCTAACTGCCCTTGCAAGCCATTTTAAGCCTAGCCAATTATCCCTTGTGAGACTCAAGCCCTGCACCTTGTGTTTGCAAGGCAAACACCTTAACCATTAGGCCACCCTCCCAACCAAGGGACTCAGATCTGGCATGGATCTGACACAGCCGCATACTCCAGCATTGGATCCAAAGTCCAAGCTCCTCCCCACCCATAATGCCCTGCTCTCCCTCCTACCCCCAGATCTTGTTTGCCATTCGATTTGAACAGCACAAGTTTCCACTGCTCCAGTCTCCATAGTTCATAAACATTGCTTTTTGGGCTTTATTCTTCTACTTTTCTGTAGTTATCTATCCTTCTAACCCTTACCTTCCCCTTTGGCATCTCTGCGTCAGTATCTATTTAAAAAACAAAATCTTTCTTTTCTATCCTAGTGTATGTGAGTGCTTTGAGCCTTCTTTTGCAGTAGCTGACACCTCTAAGCCTTTAGGAAGTGTGTAAAGTGTGGGCATAAGCTACTACCCTCTGATGCCCACACTCTGTGCGTTGTCAGTGTGGGAGTTTCCCATTTAGATTCCTCCTGTTTGATCTGCGTGGGCTTCAACCCCCACACTTTGACAGGAGGAACAAGCTTATTTTAAAGGGCCTTCTCTTCTTCATCCACTCAGCTTCTGGGACTCAACCTCCTGCCAAGAAGTCCGGGGGATGTAAAGAAGGCCTGTACTAAAGAGCAGGATCGGCCTAGAAAGATATCTCCAGAACACTCTTTCTTGGTCGAATCCCCATCTAAGTTCCCCTTTGCTCAGGCCTCCACGCTTTTCCCTGGAGCCAGAGACCTCTCGGGCTCTGTCCCCAACCACCACCTCTCCTTGGCGCCATTCTAGGCTGGAGTTGATGGCCTCTTAAATCCAGTCCACTTGGAGTTTGTCCGAAGCCAAGGTGGACAGGATGATGATGAAATTCCTTCAGGCCCAGATTCAACTGGGAGTATTGCCTGTTCCATCCCCCGCTGGGGTCGGAAACACCTAGTCCGCCTTCTTCCCTTTCTCTCCTTCTCTGATACGGCCTTCGGTTTTGGAGTCTTTGGTCCGACATTCCCAGGTGTTGAGGGCTCAGTGCCTATGGTCCCTGGTACCTCAACCCAGACCGTTGCCTTGAGCGGTTCACCTCCAACATTTTCAGAGTGCACCAACTCTTGGAGCCATAGCCTCAGTGTCGGATCTGAGGGGATGGCATTAACTTCAAGGTTTTTGGGGTTGTCCCTTCCCCTCGAGGCCTCGGCACCAGGAGGCTCGGCTCTGAATCTGCTTTCAGTGCCTGACCCTGGCCATTCTCCCTTTGGGAGTCCACTCATATTCGACATTCGAGGTGGTGGAGAGGGTCCTATTGGCTCCTTCAAAACCCTCAACACACTTGTCCTTGGATTCTGCCCTGGCTCCCTGTCTTTCTGGGATGGAGTCTTCCATCCTTCCCCCTCAGGGACAGCCTGCTGCCAGTTCACACCAGGAGGTTCTAATCCTGGAGCTCTCTGAAGCTTCCAAATCCTTCCTGGAGCCCCCCCCCCCGAGGAGCCCCCTTGAAGCGTATGTGCAAGAGGAGTCACTTAGACTCCCAGCCGGAGTCTCTCACTGATGATACCAACTTTGAGGAAGGGGAGGACTCCCACCAATCATCTTTGGAGGATGTCTTCTTTGGGGACATCATGGAGATCCTTCGCCAGTGAGGTGGGTGGTCTATCCTCAAGCCCAATCCCGATGAGCCGGTATTCCTGGAGGCATTTGGCACAGGACCTTCTACCTCCTGGGTGCCCCCCCCCATGGATCCTTTAGTGGATCTCATCTCCACTAAGACATGGAAGGAACCAGACACAGTTGAGCCCATCCCCAGGTGTCCGGACAAGGTTCTTAGCACTCCATCTAAACAAGCCCAATTGGTCCAAGGTTCCCCAATCGATGCCATGGTGATTCTGGCAGCCCCTAAGAAGGAGCTGGCTCATGAGATCTCCTGTGTCCACCCTCCAGGCAGAGAGTCTCGGATGATGGATCGTTTTGGGAAGTGGGCCTACTCTTCAGCCAACTTTGCCTTACTTGCATGGAGTTACTTTGCATATGTAATCACACTGCAGAGGGACTTGCTCAAGGAGGTCATTGAGTCGGCCCCAGGGTCCATGTCGGCAGAGGAGAAGGTCTTCTCCTCCGGTATGGCCACCCTCACTTCTATTTAAAATACATCTATGAGGCTTTTTTCACATGTTACCAGACGTGCCTCGAGGGCTACGGGGACTGGAGTGACCATCAGGCAACATGCCTGGCTCCAGATGTGTGCCTTTTTGGAACCCTTCAAGGCGTTTTTCACAAACGCTGCCTATGATGGTTCCACCTTGTTTGGAAAAATGGCTCTTGACATGTTAACCCACAGCAAGAAGGACAGAAAGACCTTGTCTGCCAATGGGATCTGCTTTTCCACTCCACAGGGATTCTTTTCAGGGAATCAGCATGGGGTCAAGAAGCTGTAGTTTCGGAAGTCTCAGGATACGTCTTCCCCCAGAGGCAGAGAGGGATATGAAAGATGCCGCCCCTGTGGCAGAGGGGGTGGGGTCCGAAGAACCAAGAGTCTCGGGTTGCTATCCAAGACCCTTTCAGCAATCAGGAGGGATTGCCCAACTGCTTATCTGTGGAGGCAGTTGGGGGTGCCTCTCTCTGCACCCAACAGCCTTGGGAGTCCGTTACAAATTATCATTTGGTTCTGCAGATCATATCCAGAGGTTACTCTATCCCCTTTCTTCACCCTCCTGTTTCACCCAGACACCTGCCAGGCATTCTACCCAGTCAACGGGAGGAGGCAGCCATAGAAATTGCCAGGGTGCTCGCAAAACGAGTCATCCAGCCTGTCCCCTGAGACCAGTTTGGATCAGGCATTTTATTCCAGGTTCTTTTTGGTGCCAAAGAAAATGAGGGACTTAAGAGCCATTCTGGATCTTTTGAACCTGAACCTGTCCATTGCCAAGACAAAGTTTTGGATGGTCACCCTTCCATCCATTCTGCCCTTCCTGCAGATGAATGACTGGATGTGCTTGATGGACCTCCAGGATATGTACTACCACATCGAGATGGACAGGTGCTCCAGAGGTTTCTCCGCTTATAGCTGGGATCCAGTCATTTTCAGTTCAGAGTACTCCCCTTTGGACTTATCACTGCCGCCCAGGTGTTTACCACAGTAATGGTGGTAGTGGAGGCTCACCTGCGGCTGCAGGGATTTCAGGTCTTTCCCTACCTGGACGATTGGCCCCTCTCCTCTACCTCCAGGCATCGGTTAATGCAGACCAGGGATTATCTTCTTCATATAGCCCCGTCCCTGGGTATTACCATAAATCTCACCAAGTCTCAACTGACACCAGTTCAGGTGTTTCATAGGTACTCGACTAGACACTACACAAGACAAGGTGTTTCTGGCTCCAGACAGACTGTCTTCACTCCACCATCATGTATAGGACATTCTTCAAGCCCAGTTAACCCCCTGGCGGGCTTAGTTCTTTAGATGTTGGGGTCCATGCCGGCCACGATCACCCTTGTTCCAACTGTGCGTCTTCATATGAGGGTCCTGCAGTGACCTTAGCAGTTCAGTGGTCCTTGCTAGACCTTTTCTTGTCCCATCCTGTTCAACTGTCTCGTGTTTGCAGGGCCTTCCTTCTTTGGTGGCTCCAATCCCTGGACCTCCTCCTGGGTCAGCTGTTTGTTCTTCCATCTCCCACAACCACAGTGACCACGCCTCCCTGCTTGGGTGGGAAGGGGCATTGCATGGGAAGGATGGTCCAAGGCACGTGGTCTGCTCTGGAGACCAATCTGTATATCAGTGTCCTGGAGATGAGGGCAGCGCATTTGGTGTTGCAAGCTCTTCATGCCTCTCTTCCTCCTGGAACTGTTGCCATACAGATGGACAGTATGTCAGTTGTCTGGTACATCAACAGATGGGGGAGACCAAGTCCTATCCCCTTTGCTGCGAGGCCGTGAGATTGTGGGAGTGGACGATCCCCACCGGCTGTTTTCTGGTGACAACACACATTCTGGGGAAGTCCCAACATCCTGGAGGACAGGCTCAGCTGGTCTGTTCTGATGCCTTACGATGGTCTTTGAATCTGTCAGTAGCGGACAAGATCTTTCTAAATTGGAGTTGGCCTTGCTGTGATCTCTTCACCTTTCCCACCAACGTGTAGTGCAGCGAATATTTCGCTGTGCTCCCTACTCCAGGGGAGTCCTCCAGAGACACTCTAGTCCATGCTTGGCCCTCTGGTCTACTATATGTGTATCCTCCGCTTCCTCTTATTTCCAATTTCATTCGGAAAGCTCGGCGGCTGGGGTGTTCAGTTATCTTCATTGCACCTTTCTGGCCTTGTCAAGTTTGGCTCCCCACTCCGGTCTCATATAATGTGTGTCCTCCCTGGACCCTGGATTCGGTCCCGTATTTGATTATGCACCTATCAGGGGTTTGTCACTCAGATCTAGTCAGCCTAAAGCTCACGGCTTGGCTGCTGCAATTTCCATGATAGCCAGGACTCCCGGGCTTTCTTCTTCTGTTGAGAAGATGCTGATTGTGATTCATAAAACTTCTACAAGGAAGATCTACTCTATCTACTCTGTTAAGGTCCAATTGGTAGTGGTTTCCAATTTCCATGTGGATGAAAGTTCAGTCTCCTTAGCTTTGGCTAACCTTTGTAAGGCCTGTCTGAAAGGTACCTTTCCTCTTAGGCCTCCAGTTAAGGACCCCATGCCCCCTTGGGATCTTACCTTTGTTCTGCAGGTTTTGGTTTCTTCCCCGTTTGAACCAACTCCCTCAGTCTGTTTGCATTTTTTGTCATGGAAAACTGCCTTCTTGGTGGCAGTTACCTCGGCCAAGAGGGTTTTTGAGATTCAAGCATCATCTATTAAGCCTCCTTACCTAGTTTTCCATAAAGACAGTGTGTCCCTGCAGACCAGTCCATCTTTCATGCCGAAGATGGCTTCAGAATCCAGTCGTAACCAGGTCATTAATTTGCCAGTCTTCTTTCCAAATTTCCAAAATAAAGGACGATACAAATTGCACCTACTAGATGTGCACAGGCAGCTGTGTTTCTACCTGCATAGAACCAAAAGCTTGCGTAAATCAGATCAGGTTTTGTCTCTCTTTCTAAACCCTTTTTGGGAAAGACCGTCTCTAAGGTTACCATTGCTCATTGGATTTCAGAGTGTATTTCTTTGGCCTATCGAGCCAAAGATTTGTCTCCACCGGTACATGTCTGAGTGCATTCTGCCACCTCAGTCTCTACTTCTGCGGCCTTTTTGGTCCAGGGTTTCTCTTGATGTTATCTGTTCTACTGCGACCTGGGCCTCATCACATACTTTCATTTCTCATTATAAATTGGATCTTCTTTCCAGGAACAGAGCATCTTTTGGCTCAGCCATGCTTCGGAATATCCTTTCATGAGGACCTCCCAGGTTTTTGTTGGTTGCTAGGGACTCTGTCCCTCAGGTTGAAGACCAAATGAAAACAACAACTTCAGATAAATAAGTTATGTACTTATTAATGTTCCGTCTGAGTTGTTGCTTTTCATTTGTCTTCAACCATTCCTCCCTCCATCCCCCTGCCTTGTTTTTGGACTGTTTAGAGGACTGGGCTGAAGAAACGTTGACCCTCTTGTCCTAGCTAGATTTCAGCATGTGGGTCTTTATACGGTTGTGCCAGGTTTTATAGGCCTGTTGGCCTTTAGGTCGGTGCTGTAATGCAACAAACTCGATCTTAGGGGAGGAGGGAGAACAGGGCATTGTGGGTAGGGGAGGAGCTTGGACTTTGGATCCGATGCTGGAGTAAACAGCTGTGTCAGATGTGTGCCTGATCAGAGTCCCTCTGGTTGAAGACAAATGAAAAGCAACAACTCAGATGGAGCATTATGATAAGTACATAACTTATTTTTTCTGAAAACCATACTGAAGAAATGAGGACAGGAAGAATGTATAATATCTTCGCATTGTTTACTGCATTCTGAAGCCATATTTTATTCATAACTACAATATTAATTATACAGAAGACAAAAAGCATGTTTAATTTTACCACAAGGAACATAAAGTTTAACTGGTGGAAAAATCCATTATTTCTCGTAAATAAAAAAGAATTTATGCACTACTGCTAAGATGCATCACAAAGAGGTTTCTTATGACTAGTCTGCTTGCTAATGGTTACATTTCACAACACCCAGGATGCCAGATGACACAAAGAAAGGACTATTCTAACAAAATACTTTAAATGCAATTAGAAAATCCAAGTTTAACATTAAGCATTTTATGAAATGCACTTTAAAAATATGTTGCCTACAGAATGATTCAGAATACCTGACAAGCACTCTCACCAAAATTGAATTTCCTTAATTAGGGATAAATTGCTCTAGTTAATTGTCAAACTGCAAATAGGATGCCAGAGATCAAAGTGGGAGAAGTTATCTCCCCAAACAGACCAGTGATCATCATTGTCCCCAAGGATTCAGTGCTTGTTTCTATTTCTCTGAAGTAAATGCCAGTACCAAAGGACTCTAGCTGATTAAGTTTGCAGATGACTGCAAGGTAAGCTCAGTTATTGAATCCTCAGATGATTTGGCCATCCTGCAGGAATGTTTTGACAAAACAAAAAAACTGGTGCCGTAATCATGGACTGAAACTACATGACAAAAAAATGCATTATTGTATCCTTTGGGAAGTCATGTATACCGAGGAACTCCACATTGGCAATACACCCCTAAGACTTGACCCAGTTATTCAGGATTTGGGAACTTAATATGGGACAGTGACTTAACTTTGAACCAACATGTGTCTATTGTCATAAAAGTCCTTCTGTATTGTGCAGCTTATAAATAAAGGGATTCTGACTTGGTCTCGAACGTCAGTGTTTCCCTTTATTCACCTTCATCAGGTCTGTCATTGAGTATAATACTCCCATTGGCATATGTCTCTCCAGACACATGCAATAACTGGAATCTCCACAGAGATACTTTACTAAAAGGATACAAGGTCTATACAGAATGACATATGTGGACTGACTCAAAACCCTGTCACTGTGCTCGGTATCCTACAAACTAAAAGGTGACCTGTGTCTGGCATACAAGGCATCCTCCACCCCTTTTCCTTATAGATTTACTGCAGATCAGCAAGTCAAATGGCATCAGAAATACTTGATCAAGGATCTAAATCTACTCTGCTTCTTACACTACTTTGGGTAGACCGTGTGTTAGGGGCAAGAGAAGATACTCCAGCATTGCATTACACAAGCACTCTAAAAACTGTATTAATAGCCAAGAGAAAATAGGACTCTCAGTAGCTGATAAAGAAGGCTCCTGGTGGAAACATTTACTAGGCAGTTTGACCTGCATGGAGAAGCTTATGGGTTTAATGCTTGTTGATTTCCAGAAAATAGCATAAGAATAGTTCAACGAGTTCACTGATTCTTATATTTATCAGCTAAATTGTAGCCAAACAGTGAAAACTATTAAGCAGTTTGCTGTGTTTGATGTTCAGTGCATGGCAGCACTTGGCTTCACCCCTGGCATGTGACATGGTGTGTGGGGTGCAAGGAATTCTGTTGTTCATGTGTCCTTGGAAAATGCACTCACATACATTTTTCTGTATATGTTCTAGAACTGTTTTCATTTTATATTTCTAATGCAATTTCATGTTCTGTTTTTGGTTAACTTATTATCCTAGGGTTTAGAAAAATGCTAACAGTCATAGTACTTTTCAGCTAATACAGTTCACGTGAGGAAGTTTGACCTGAGAAGGGTTGTACAGACTCTGTTAGAGACATGGTATGTGAGAGATACACATGCACAATTTCACTGGAGGCACGTTACATCCATAACACATAATGTCCACCACGCAAACAGACCAACCTATGTTGAGGCACTTAAAAGCAATCTTCTCAAAATTAAAAAGACCTCCTAAGCCTATAAATGGCAACATCCATCCAAACGCAGCACAAAAAAAGCACACATATGCCTACACACATGGAGACTCAATAGCAAAACCCATAAGGCAAGCAAACATATTATCCAGGACACTTCTTACAGGGAACTCCATTTTGCAAAACACAGATGCCCCACTCACCAGATGGAACAAGGAAAAAATAACGATTAGTGGGTTATCTGGAGCTAGGATCCTCCAAGTTAAGCATGCACTCAAGTTACTACACCAGAGGTACCAGTCTGATTCTGTCATAGTCCATGTTGGTGTTAATAACCTGATGCATACCCCTTCAGACTAAATGAAGAGAGCATATTAATTTCTCTGAATACGTGTCATATTAATGTATGTGCCTTGTAGTGATCAGCATTCTATTTGCACCAAGAATGATGCAGCAGTATGAACAAAAGGTAACCAACTTCAATAATTGGTTTGGTTTCTGGTGTCTTTCCAGCAGGATTCAATATTTGTCAACATAAGAGAACATGGTTAACAAACCATGTTGCTTTGCATAGGATGGTATGCACCTGTCCCCTCTAGGCTTCCAAATATTGGCTAAAACTCTATCTGCCCAGCCCCTCAGAGCCTTTTTTTGGCAATACCAAATTGACACACACAGCAAATAAAACCAAAATAAACTAAAAGGTGTTGCTGCTCAATGCTAGGAGTCTAAACATGAAATGAAATTTTACACCCTACTAGTTCTCCTCGCTCTGGAGAATCTAGACATCTGTGCAGTTATAGAGACATGGTTTCAGGCTTTAGTTCCTTCCACACATTTAGACCATCAGCTGCAAAGACAGGGACAAAAAGCGGAGTTGTCTTGATCTACACTGGCAACAAGTATGCCTCTAGGTTGGTTAAACAGGGTGATAACCCTAGAGTTTTATCCACATGCCAGTCACCATAGACAAAGTCCCATACCATATCCTAACAAGTTATAGTTTACCCTCTGTGTCCCAAGAATCCCATACCTTGTACGTAGACCTAATGGAGACACTGTCCATTAAACTAAAAACTTTATTCAAGAAAGGCTTTAACTACTCATCTGTAGACTGCAAAACATACAGTGCCTTAAACTATTTGCAGGCAGAATGATTCTTGGACTTATCACAAATATCTTTGACCAGGTAGAACACACACACAACAGAGGTTCAAAAATATGGACCTGGTGCTCACCAATGTGGGAAAGCACTGTATACCCCCCCCCCAGTGTCATGTCCTCACTGGTGAGGTTGGACCACAAAGCTGTCGCCTTCAAAATAAAATTAATCACAATAACCCCAGCAAACCCTGCAACAGTTAGGAACTATCCCAAAGCAAAACATGCTGGCTGTGCCCTTGCAACTCTCACTCTAATATCACCCACCCCATCCAACCACTACCTTTCTTTCCACCCCACTAACTACCTTGATTATAGCAAGCTCAGATGCTCATAAGCCTAGTACTTATTATACAGCAGGAACTTCTTATTGTAACATTTATTAATGTTTGTTATGTACTTCGTAGATAAAGATTCTGGTTGTCTACTGATGTACTGTGTTCTTCATCTGTAAATATGTTTGTAATTAATTGCTATGTTAAACTGTTAATCAAATCCAAAAAACCAAACTTGTGAAAAAACGAAAAGTGGCAAAAAACGAGCAAAGCTGGTGACCTGAAACACAAATTCTGCACAAACGATGACAAGAATATAATTGGTTTTATTAGAAATGAGCGCTTTCGGTAGAGAGCAATCTCCCCACCTTCATCAGAGTCTGATGAAGGTGGGGAGATTGCTCTCTACCGAAAGCGCTCATTTCTAATAAAACTGATTATATTCTTGTCATCGTTTGTGCAGAATTTGTGTTTCAGGTCTCCAGCTTTGCTCGTTTTTTGCCACACTTCGTTTTTTTAAACTGTTAATCCCTATGTAATCCAATGTAATTACTGTATGTTTATTTTAACTGTGGAACTTTTCTTCCCGGGTCTCCGCTGAAAATGGACATACGTCCAGTCGGACACTCCCAGTCAACAAATATAAATAAGTATATAAAATAAATAACTATATATGTTAAGTGATAGTTTGTCAGAATTCAGTACCCCTTCTAATTCTGATTTCACAGCAACCTGTGCATAACTGTTTACAGAGATCCTGTACAACCATGTAAATGGTTGTATAGAGGCTGCTGCACTAACTAGAAGTAAGCCCAAAACAAACACTAAAACCAAACCACATTGATGGAATCCTAACCTTAACAGGGTATATAACAAAAGGAAGAAAGTCATGGCTAAAATCAGGAAAAACAACTCTCATAATGATAAGAGCTTTCTAATTAAATTGGAAACAAAGTGGACTAATTAAGTCCAACAAACCCAATTCCAAAGGCAGGTTAGCCTCACAGGATAAAGATAAACACAAGGCTTTCTACAGCTATGTCCATATCTTCAAAGGCAGCACACAACAGTGTACCAAACTAGTGTTCATTAGTGTTACCTTCACTGAGCAGAGCAACATAGTAAATCTGCTGGCTGACAAATTTGGCTCAGAATTCACTGACCAGACACACAGCAGTTAGAACACCCACAAAGGTTCCATACCAGTAGAATCCAGAGTATAAACACATTGTCTTATACGGAGGTTACTTTGAGGTTATCTATGCCTGGCATATAAGGCATCCTCTGATCCAACTCTGATGGAACTTTTGCACTTCTGCAAAAGAAACAGCATCAGAACCACTAGATCCAAAGATTGATTTAAATTTTGCTGGCAACATAAGTAGAACAAGTTGTTGAGACAGGTGTGTCTCAGAGGACCCCCATGCTTGGAACAGGCTCCCCATCCATGTGAAGCACAGTCCATCCCTAACCCTATTTAGGCATAATCTTGACCAATGGATGGGAAATTAGAAATTTACCCAAGGTCTGGTTCCCATGTTTCTGATAGACTGAGGCCGACAGAAACTATGCCCAAACTAACATAACCCCACATACACACACACACACACACACACACACACACACACACACACACACACACATATAAACTTTGGAAACTTCTTAAGTAACAAACCCTATCTTAATAAATGCCCATGATACATAGGCACACAATTGGGTTGGGTTGCGCAACCAGGTTTATAAAAGGCACACTTGTTGCCAATGTAGATCAAGACTCCTCCTTGGTCGTTAGCCTAGTATACACCTATAAACCTGTACCAGTGACTGGAATTTCATTTCAAACAGGTGATTTTAGGCTGCAGTTAGAGATATTTGTATACTGAGTCACATACATGTTTATCATTAAACATAAATCAGCTGACCAGTGCAGTTACACAAGTCCAGTTCATCATTTTGCCTGGACTTGGCTGAGCATCTCAGGTTCTCTCAACTGAGATACTAATGTGCATCTTTCTCTTTCTGTGACAAGGGTATGTACAGAGGGATAGACACATTGACTTGGATTGGTTTACAAAATTTTCAAATTAAAATAGCATTCCAGAACTCTATTGCAAACTTAGCTGGCCCAATGGGCACTTTATGTGGTAAACTCTACATTATTACATTCCTTTTTTTTTATTTATTTCTCTAGGTCTTTTGGGTTTCTAATACCATAACAGGAATGGACCTCATTCCTAAGTCAAAGTATGATTAAAGTTCATGAAATTAGTATTGTTTCAATCATTGATGTCAGCCAGAAGTGCTCTCCGCAGCATCTACAGTGCTTCTCCTGCAATTTGTATGGAGTTACATGTATTGGTAACATATCTAAAATACAATGATTGTAGTTGTTTTTTTTTCGTTTTAAGTTTGAATCTAAGTCATCTCAAAACACATATTTTTTTTATAAGTGCATTATGCAAATGGAAAGTAAGTGCTGCTAGGTTTTATTGCTTCATTTTTTAATTGCTTAATTGCGTTTTAACTAGATTGGTTAGTTGGTTCTTAAATAGCTGTGTGTAGGAATTGTTTTCAGGATCTGAGGAAGGCACATGCTGAAAGCGCGTATCCTGTTCTTTGTTTTTGTTTTATTAAAGTTCTAGTTTTTATGTCTATGGTGTTGCGCTCCTTTTTCGTTTTCTTTTAATTTTTTGAATTGGAGCATTCTTTGCTGGTGCTACTGGATTTTAGTATTGATATCTAAATACGATTGTAGATTCTTTTGTAAAAGATCCATTGCTCCTACTACTATTGGAACTGTCAAGGTATCATTCCTTCACATTGCTGCCTGCAAATCCTGATATTTTATGACTTTGTCTCTCGGTACGCAAGACACTGTAGTCATTGGATGTGGCGATTTCAATGATCAGTGCTACTTTTGTTTTATTTTCATGGACCACTATATCCAGTTTTCTAACATCTATCTTTTGAACTGTTGGTAATGGGTGATCCCATGTGATGTAGACTTCATCATTCTATGATGCTTTGTGGCTCATGTTTCCAGTGTTTTTCAGTCACTTCAGTACCATAATGTTTACTCAGTCCTCAGTACAACATTCTTGCCATATTATGTAGTATAAAAGGGAACCTGTAGCTTTAAGCAATTTGTTTTAATTGGATAATTAAGGTTATTTGGAATATATAAATATGGCAATTATTATTGTTTTGTAACTGGAGGAAGTCCTAGTTTTTTGATGACGAAAAACTAGGTGATTAAGTTAAAGCATTTAGTTTTCTCCTTTTTTCCATTGTTACATTACACTGTGGAGTAAGGTTAAAAATAAACTTTTTGGATTTTATCTTGAGCCTCGTCTTCTCATTTTACCCCTACTGTGCTTATTTTGGTGATATAGTACTTGGCTTTTGCTCCGAGCAGGGTGTTCCTGGTTGTGTAGTGTTAATCTGTCCAACATGTTTTGGGGCCAATCAGTCACTACAAAACTGTAAGTTAGGACAGGAAAATCAAATTGGTGTATAGCTTGAATTTTGTTCCAAGATGTCAGTGCTGTTTTCAGTATTAATTTAAGTCTTCTAAAGTATTCCTTACTAAGTTGTATTCACATTTGTTCATGTTTTGTTGCTGATCCTTCATCAATTCCCAAATATTTATATGCTCCCTCTTGCTCAAGTTCTTTTATATCACATTCTTGTCCCAAACTGATGTTGTCTTAGTGCTGCAGTTTTCCTCCTTTAAAGGTTGCTTTTGCACATTTATCAAGACCAAATGACATTCTTATATCATCTGAAAAAGTTTTGACAACTTGCAGTTGTGGTTTCAGTTCCTCATCTGATGAGCTATACAGTTTTAAATCATTGACAAAGAGAAGATGAGAAGTCTTTAGACTTTGTTGTTTTGTAGGAGCTAAATTATAGCCACGGCCTAAGCTGTTAAGTAGACAGTTTAATGGTTTAAGAGCACGTCAGAATAGCAGCAGTGATTGAGTCACCCAGGAATATCCCCCTTTGAATTTTTATCCCTGAGATTATAATTTGTCATGTCTTAATTGCAAAGTGGTCTGTCACTGTTTCATGGTCACTGTAATGTAGTCGATCAATATAGGGTATATCTTATACATTTCTAAGTACTCTTTTTATCCATGAATGTGGGATACTATCAAATGCATTTTTGTAGTCAATCCATGCCATACTTAGATACTTCCCCTTTTTACAGTTCACCACTATGACTTTATTTGGGCAACAAATGATCCTTTGTTCCATATGACTATCTTTTATTGCCCTTTTGTTCTATTGCTGTAATTGAGTTTTCTGATAAATGACTGTAAACTCTGTCGGCATCAACTCCACTTTACAGTTTATATGTCGTTGGAAGGCAAGTTATTGGTCTTTAATTTTTAGGGTAGCTTTCAGGTCCACTTAAGTAGGAGCATTGTTTTTCCTGTTATTAGCCAGGTTGGTGTCTGTTTGGGGTGCACATATAAATAGTTCTTACTCATGGCTAAATCTGTATGCAAAGATGTTTATACTTTTAACCAGAAGTCAGGTACTGCTTCTGGGCCTGGTGTTTTCCAATTAGAAAAGTGGAAAACAGACATCCACAGTAGGCAGAATGGCTTGAGCACTTTCGTGGAAACTCTGCTTCTTCAGACCATAGATTAAAAACCAGCATGACATTCAGAGCTTTTAAGTAAAACATATCCAATGAAAAATTAAAAGCATGTCATGTGCCAACAGTTAGCGTGTAAACTCAATGATGTAAGCATCTCTTTCTTAAAGCAGGTTTTAAAGAAATATTATTGTTCAAACCTGGCTAATATTAGCCCTAAAATCTAAAATACAATGCAACTCAGTATATTCAGTTTCATTACATAAATCCCCTTCCCGTATACCATGATATACAATACTCAAAACCAAAAACTTAGTGTGCATTTCTCCACTGTCTAAAACATACTGTGCAAGGACATTACTTAATTTCTTATTTTTAATATCATTGTTATGTTTTAATATCCTTTCCTTGAGAGTATGATTAGTTTTACCAATATAGAACCTCTTGCATTCTACACATTGAGCTAAGTAAACTATATTCTTCGTGCTACAGTCTGCATAAAAAACAAAATCAATAGTCTTAGCCACCCTTGGATGATGGATGGAGTTACACTCCATATATTCTTGCAGGTGCTACAAGAACAACATGGATATGTACCCTTACGTTCTGAATATACTGTCCTAACAGATTGTTGTCTATAACATAAATATTGCTTGAAGTGTTTTATTATTCCAAAAGGTAAATTTAGGAGAAGGTCCTAATATTTTACTCAATTCTGGGTCTGTCATAAGAATGGTCCAGATCTTCTTTATAATATCACATGTCACATCAACATCAGTATAGACGTTTAAATTTAAACAGCTCATCTTCTGATTGTTTCAGCGGTAAATAAAGTACTTCCATTCTTTCAGGATCAGTAATTGAATCTCTTTGTGAATCAGAGACCAAAGGGACATCCAGTAATGCGTTACTAGAGAATTCAAGAAAGATAAAAACTTAGCAGTTCCGTTATCCATTCCAAGATGAATAACAGAACGAGCATTCTCATACTCAGGATTATATGCAAGTTCGACAGCAGCCCCTTCAGCTGCAGTCCCTTGGACACCAATGTAGTCTTGGCACAATGGGAACAACAACTGACTTTTAGTGATCAATGTTTTAGATCACGTGTTTTATAAACATTTTACTGATGATGTGTATTTTTAGTGTGGAGGGGCTCATGAAAGTTTATTAGTTTTTGCGAAATTCTTACATAGTACTACCCTTTCTGAAATTTAGTATGCAATTCTCAGATGATGAGATAATTTTCTAGATGTGACAGTCTGTAAGGATATGATAGGGAAATTGTCTACGAGAATTTTTAAGAAACTGTGTAAAAAGAATGATCTTTTACATAAAACTAGTATGCACCCTAGGCATATCCCAAGGAATGTGCTAAAAATCAGATTTTGAGAGTTATGAGACTTTGTACTGATGAGACATCATTAGGGACCGCTATTGATACACTGAAGTTAGAATTTATTCAAAGAAACTACAAAAAGAGTGAGATTGAACAAGCAATCAAGGGAATATGCAGTAACAGAAGTGCTCTGGTTAGACTTTATTTCTCAAATTTTTCTGATGAACCATCTAGGTCTGAAGTGTCCACTGGAAACAGTGCTATGCATAGGGTTACTCTTACTTCTAGTGGTGTTCATGGTACATGTGATATAAAGAACTGGCCCATTCTTATGATGGACCCAGAATTGAGTAAAATATTAGGACCTTCTCCTAAATTTACCTTTAGGAATAATAAAACACTTAAGCAACATTTGTTATAGACAACAGTCTGTTAGGACAGTATATTCAGAATGTAAGGGTACATATCCATGTCGGTCTTGTAGCGCTTGCAAGTATATATGGAGTGTAACCTCCATCCATCATCCAAGGGTGGCTAAGACCATTGATTTTGTTTTTTATGCAGACTGTAGCATGAATAATATAGTTTACTTAGCTCAATGTGTAAAATGTGAGGGGATGTCCTTCAAGGATGCATCTGCAGTCTTAACAAATGGGTTGTCCTGTCGTCAGGCAGCCCTTCGGTCGGCCGGATTCCAAAGTCTGGGTCTGGCTTCGGCTGGTGTCGCACTTCACCCGACGTCATTGCGGCAGTTTTCGGGTATAAAGGCATCAGCCGACGCCATTTTCCCCAGTCTTTCTTGCCGCGTGGCGCCCGAAGCAGAAGCTGTTCGCAAGTGCCGGTCGGTCAGATCCAGAGATTTCTACTACCGAATACTTCTTCGAAGACTTCTATAAAGCTAAGTACCCCGTTGGGGACTTTTTCTTGCCTCAGCCGATGTCAGAGAAAGTTAATAATTGTTTATCTTGTGGGAAACAAATACCTCATAAAGATTTCCACTCCTATTGCATACATTGTTTAGGCCCAGACCACGACGTAGCAGCTTGTCTAGCCTGTTCTTCTTTTAACCGACGGACGCTTAGACGTCGGTCGGACTTTGCAGAACAGATATTCGGCTCTGATTTTGCCTACATTATGCCGTTGGATCCTCCGACTACGCAAATTACTAAAAAACGCAAAGAAAAGGACCGACATTCGCGGTCCGCGGTTTCGGCCGAAACCACGGTTAAGCAAACCACGAGTGTCTCGGTTTCGGCCGAAACCGAGCAAGCGGTTCTTTCTACAGCCGATAACTTGCCTACCACCGAGGCCTCTTCTAGCCTGGTAGAGACGGCCTCTGAAATCCAACCATCTGTTGTGGTTTCACAGGATTTATCAGACACCATTCCCCTGGATGTTTCAACCCCTGCACGTGGAGCTGCTAGGCCTCCTCCAACTATGTCTATTAAGGCCTTTGCCAGGGCTAAAGCAGCCAAAACAACGAAACCTGTGCCTGCCAAGCCCCCCTCTCACAGGCCCAGCACCAGCTCCCACATGCTTTCTTTGGCTGAGGATCTCATATCTTTAATCCATGGAGCCCAGCCTCATCCTGACAGGGCCTCTCACCCTCCTCCAGAAAAGAGACCTAGAGCAGAGCCCCCTGAGCCTGTATCCGCAGATGATTCTTCTGATGACTCGGAACATACAGACCCTCCTGAGGCTTCTTATTCCCCTTACGAAGATTCTGATGCTGAGGAGTCCATCCCTTCAGCCTCCCCTCCTGAGGAATTTTCCTTTGGGGAAACCTTACATGCTATGAGGGAACAATTTCAGTGGCAGGGCCAAGATTTCACAGACTCTAGAAAGAGGCTTAGGACCTTTCTACATTTGCCACAACATAGACCTTTAGCTATACCTCCAGTTCTTTCTGTTGTTGATGATGCATTTAACGATGCTTGCACTGCCCCTGATTCTTTACCTCCGGCACCTGTTAAGCCCGATAGGTACTACAGGGTCCCAGACACTCATCACCATTTCTATAAGGCTCCTGTTGCAGATCCAGAGACTATAGCCCAGGGCCCTAAAGCTGTAGCAGCTACTTCTTCTAAAAACCCCCTCCCCTCTGAAAGGGAATCCAGGTCCTTAGAGAGATGGGGTAAAAAAGTTTACACCTCTGCTACTTTGTCAGCTAGAGCTTTGAACTGCCAATTTCATATGATTCAATATCAAGAGTTTATGCTTGACCAGTTAACTAAAAAGCTGTCCTCTGAAGAATCTTTAGATAAAAAGTATGTTCAGGAAATGGTACATAACATACAGCAGGTTAGTAACCATTCTTTAAAATGTGGCTATGATGCACTGGAGGCTTCCTTTAGATCAGCCATGACTGGCACAGCTATTAGGAGGCATGCATGGTTGAAAGAACAGGCATTACCAGACCATGTCAAATCAAAGCTTTTGGATGCATCTATGGACAAGGTCAATTTATTTGGTTCCCCTGCACAGCAGGTACTAAAAAAGATGGAAGAAAAAGCAAAATCTGTGCAAACAGTGAAAGATTTCCTACAAGTTCAACCTCCAAGGTTTAGCAGGAACTGGCCCTCCAAGAACTGGTCCTTTCCGGAATCCTCTAAGCCACAAAGAGGCAGGAATAGGCACACTAGAGGCAGAAACCAATCCAGGGGTGCCTACAGGGGTCGCCAATGGCATGGTAACAACCAACGAGGCACGGATACAGCCACCACCACTACAACAACTCAATCTCAGTGACTTGGCGGTGGTACCGCCTACAAGGGAACAACTACAAGCACCCTTGGGCGGAAAGCTAACATTATTTTCAAGAAACTGGCACTGCATTACAAGAGAAAAATGGATTTTGCAAACTATAGACCAAGGTTACAGGTTCCATTTCCATACTATACCAGAAAAGAGAGGAATGCCAAACCTACCACCTACTCAAAGGACAGAAGCTCTACAACAAATATCTCAATTATTAAAAATGAGAGCTGTGGAAAAAGTACCATCCATGGAACAGGGAAAGGGATTCTATTCAAGACTCTTCCTGGTACCAAGGAAAGAAAACAAATGGAGGCCTATTCTAGACCTGTCCGCCTTAAACACATTTCTCATTGTTCCCAAATTCAAAATGCTGACCCTACAGCAGCTTCTTCCCATGCTGGGCAAGGAGTCTTGGCTGGTAACTCTAGATCTCAAGGAGGCATACCTGCACGTCTCCATAAGACCAATTTGCAGAAGGTACCTCAGATTTCTTGCAGGATCAGAGCATTATCAATTCTCAGCATTGCCTTTTGGCTTATCTACTGCGCCCAGAGTGTTCACGAAATGCCTGGCATCAGTTATAGCTCATTGCAGACTTCAGGGGATTCAAATCTATCCCTACCTGGATGACTGCCTGATACAAGCGGACAACAAAAACAAACTAGCAGAAGACTTACAAAGAGTCATCTACCTGCTGCAAGCCCTGGGATATACAGTCAATACAAAAAAGTCAAGGCTGATTCCATCCCAAAGAATAACCTTTCTGGGTGCAGAACTGGACACATCAAAACAAATGGCATTCCTAACTGCAGAAAAGAAAGAACAACTTCCTCTCTACTTCTTGGCATTAACAAAGCAGAACCATCTGACTGCAAGAAAAGTGTTACAAGCTCTAGGCTTCATGGCATCCTGCATAATACTGGTCCCTCATGCCAGGCTGCATATGAGAAAGCTACAGTGGTACCTAAAGAATTTGTGGTCCAAGCAAAAGCACAGCCTGGAAACCAAAATTCCAATGATCCCATGCCTGAAACAGGAGTTCCTATGGTGGGCTCAGGCCTGCCAAACAAACACAGGATTGCCCTTCTGCAAAAGCCAACCGAGACAAACCATCACGACAGATGCCTCAGACCTCGGATGGGGGGTACACATGCTGGACAAGTGCATTCAAGGCCTATGGACTCAAGAACAACTACATCTGCACATAAATCTAAAAGAAATGATGGCAGTGAAATTGGCAATCCAGGCATTCAGACCCCTTCTCCAAGAAGGCCAGTTGATGATAAGAACAGACAACACCACAGTTATGTGGTACATCAACAAACAGGGAGGCACACACTCATACCCGCTATGCCGCCTGACACTCGACCTATGGGATGTGGCTCTGAGCTGCAACATTCAGTTACAGGCAATTTATGTACCAGGGAAGGAAAACATTCTGGCAGACATATTAAGCAGGACTGCAACAGATGCCCACGAATGGATGCTGCACCCGGACATCTTCAAAACCATCACAAGAAAATGGGGATTACCACAAATAGACTTGTTTGCATCCCCACTCAATCACCAGTTGAAGAAATTCTGCACAAGGACTTACCACCCACTTGCTTGGAAGGTGGACTCCCTCTCTTTCAGTTGGAAAAGCCTGACAGCATATGCATTCTCACCACTTCCTTTGATGCACAAGGTGCTTCTGAAGATCAAAGAGGAACGCCCGAGAATCATTCTGATAGCCCCAAACTGGCCAAGACAGCATTGGTACCCACTTCTGAGGAGCTTGTCCAGGGAACAAATATGGACGCTGTCCCTGATTCCGTTACTGCTAACACAGAACAACTACAGCACCCTGCATCCAAGTCTAAAAACTCTGCAGTTAACTGCCTGGAACATTACATAACAACAATTACCCCGAATTTATCCCAAAGGGTTAAAGACATAATACTGGAGGCTCGTAGACCTTCCACAAGAAAGAATTATGCAGCAAAATGGAAAAGATATCTCATTTGGAGTACTGCAAAGGGGCAAGATGTGACACTGGTAAACATAGCCAACATCCTGGAGTACTTGGCAGAGCTCTACCATACAGGCCTGTCCTATTCTTCCATCAAGATACATGCATCAGCTATTTCAGCAGAATACAACTTGGATCCTCCTGTCTTCTCGCATCCTCTGCTCAGACAGTTTCTGAGAGGAATTAAAAATGTAAAACCTCCCAGGAAACCTCCATTGCCAGCATGGGACTTGAATTTTGTACTAGAAAAGCTGACTCTTCTTCCTTTCGAACCAGCAGCAACAGCAGAATTACAATACTTATCCTGGAAAACTGCCTTCCTGCTAGCAATAACTTCAGCTAGAAGGGTTTCTGAACTGCAGGCTTTAATGGCAGTGCAACCCTTCCTGATCTTCCATCAAGACAGTGTCCATGAGAACAAATCCTACATTTATGCCTAAGGTGGTATCCAGAGTTTCTTTAAATCAGGCTATCCACCTCCCTACATTCTTCCCCAACCCACAGAACAGGGGAGAAAGGCACTTACATACCTTGGATGTACACAGACAATTACGCTACTATCTGGACAGAACAAAAAACAATAGAAAGACTGACCAGCTTCTGGTAGCATATGCAACAGGGAAGGAAGGAAAACCTATTTCTAAACAGACAATCTCCAAATGGATAGGAAATTGCATCAGATTTTGTTACTCCTACCATGGGAAGAAAACTCCAAAGAACATCAGGCCTCACTCCACAAGGGCTACAGCCACTACCACAGCTTTCTTACGAGGAGTGGCTACCAAGGACATTATAGAGGCTGCTACTTGGACCTCCGTGCATACATTTGCCAAGCATTATAACTTACCTCTATACTCTAGATCCCGTGCTGGTTTTGCCACTGCTGTTTTGCAAGGGATCCTAACTACACCATAATCCTTTCTCTTTACCTCCTCCCCTAGTTTAGCTATGGTATTCTACCCATTTGTTAAGACTGCAGATGCATCCTTGAAGGACATAGTACAGTTTTGTACCTACCATAAATGTAGATGTCCGAGAGGAATGCATCTGCAGTCAGGATTACCCACCCTCCTTCCCCTCTGAGGTACTCCTAGGGTATTTACCAATCTTCAGCTAGCTTGGGGGGATCTATTATGGTGTATTTGTTTGTATATATGTACATACATGCTTATTTTGTGTGTTTGCTCTCTACTATTTGGAAACTTTGACATTTATCCAAATTTAGCCTTCCAAGAGGGCACCTGGCATCTGGGGCAAGAAACACTGAGGAAAATGGCGTCGGCTGATGCCTTTATACCCGAAAACTGCCGCAATGACGTCGGGTGAAGTGCGACACCAGCCGAAGCTAGACCCAGACTTTGGAATCCGGCCGACCGAAGGGCTGCCTGACGACAGGACAACCCATTTGTTAAGACTGCAGATGCATTCCTCTCGGACATCTACATTTATGGTAGGTACAAAACTGTACTTTCTATACTGGTAAAACTAATCATACTCTTAAAGAAAGGATATTAGAACATAATGATATTAAAAATAAGAAATGAATGTCCTTGCACAGCATGTTTTAGACAGTGGAGAAATGCACTCACTTAAGTTTTTGGTTTTGAATATTGTATATCATGATATATGGGAAGGGGATTTATGTAATGAAACAATATACTGAGTTACGTTGGATTTTAGATTTTAGGGCTAATATTAGCCCAGGTTTGAACAATAATGTTTCTTTAAAACCTGCTTTAAGAAAGAGATGCTTACATCATTGAGTTAACAAGCTAATTGATGGCACATGACTTGTTTTTAATTTTTCATTGGATATGTGTTACTTAAAAGCTCTGAATGTCATGCTGGTTTTTAATCTATGGTCTGAAGAAATTGAGTTTTTACGAAAGCGCTCACCAATTTTTGAATAAAGCCATTCAGCCTACTGTGGAAGTCTGTTTTTTTTTACTTTGGTATTGATATTTGAACTTTTTCCCTGTCCCTTCTGCATTCGTTTTTGCCTGGTTTTCCAATAAAAGGCTTTTCTTAACTTTGTTTCAATCTCTCTGATTGTTAATTCATCCCATTTCATATCCTGTACCTTTAAACTTCTTATTCTTTCTTTTACTACTTCTGTCCATTTAGCGTCTTTGTTATGTTCCACAGAATATTCGTAAATGCTTCTCGAAAATAAATCTGTTTCTTCTTTTTTGGTGGTCATTCAGATGTTCTTCATGTTTCACTGTTGCAGTCATTACATTTGGGTAATCTGCTGGCAGGTTGCCCTCAATCGGCCTGATTAACAATGTCTTGGGTCCTGCGTCGGTTGCTGTCCCTTCTTCCATGACGTCAGGTCGTCAGGGGTATAAAACATGCAGCTGATGCCATTACATCAGTCTTTCTTGCCGCGCAGTGCCCAAAGCAGAAGCATTTCACAAGTGCCGGTCGGCCGACTCCTTAAATTTTCATATTCGAGTTTCAGAACCAAAGTCTTCAACTAAAAAGCTAAGTACCCCATTGGGGAAACTTTTTCTTGCTCCTTACCGATGTCAGTAAAACTTAATAATTGCATTACTTGTGGGAAGCAAATACCTCATAAGGATTTTCATTTGTACTGTATTCCTTGCCTAGGCCATGACCACAATGTACCTTGCTGTCAGTTTTGTGCTAAATTTAATCAACACACTACTAAACGTCAGTATATTTTTGCTTCTAAATATTTTGGCTCACGCTTTAATTATCTGGAAATGTCATCGGATAGCAATCCGACTACCGCAATACCTAAAAAAACGCAAAGAAAAAGACAGAGACAAGCTGTCGAGGTCCAAAATTGACGACGCTTCTCCTAAGCCAGTCGCCAGTTCGCCGGTACTCAGTGAGGTGCTTTCGCAGCCCCTGATATCCGCCACTTCTGATCCGCAGGCCTCTACTGAGACCCATTCGGAGTCCGGTATGCCGCCAGATGCTTCAGTTATGGAACCCGCGGATGTCTTTACCTTAGATGAGTCCGGAGCCGCTGTGCAGGCACCAGCTTCTGAGGGTGTTTTCAGGCCTACAGATTTGTTTATTAGGCTGACGCCATCTTCAAAACTAAGGCCAAAATCTAAATCTGTCTCTAAAAAAACGATGTCTGGGCCACATGTGCAGGCCCTTATGCCTAAAAAACAAATGATTAAAATGACTGAAGATTTAATTACTCTAATAAGGGGTAGCCAACCCCCCCCCCCCTTCTAAGAGGCCTTGGCAAGACATTGATTATGAATCTTCTGAACAGGATTCCATTTCTTCTGACTCTTCTAATGAACAGGATTTATCTATACCTACTTATGAGGAACTCTGATGCAGAAGATTCCATTCCTACTGCTTCTCCCCCTGAGAATTTTTTTTTTGGGGAAACTTTACATACCTTAAGGGAACATTTCACTGGGAAAGTCAGGATTTCTCTGAATCTAAAAAGAGCCTTAGGAGTTTTCTTCTTCTTCCTCAGCACAGGCCTTTGGCTATACCTCCTGTTCTAGACATTGTTGTTGATGTTTTTTTCAGAATCTAGTATGGCTTCTGAGTCTCTGCCTCCGGCTCCTTGTAAGCCAGACAGATACTACAGGGTTCCTGACTCCCACAAATTCCTTTTCAAAAATCCTGTTGCAGATCCTGAAACCATTTCTCAGGGTCGCAAGGGCATTAAGGCCTCTACTGCTAAAAATCCTACCCCTTCTGATAGAGATTCCAGGGCGCTGGATAGATGGGGTAAGAAGGTTTACACTTCTGCAGCCCTGGCAATCAGGGCTTTAAACTGTCAATTTAATATGCTTAAATATCAACAGCATATCATGGGACTGCTTCAACAGAAAATGATGTTAATTTCTGACTGTGTGGAAAATAAAGATTTACAGGATTTATTGCATTCAGCTGAACAAGTTGGAAAACATACTTTGCAATGTGGTTTTGATTCTTTGGAGGCTTCTTGCAGGGCTGCTGTAACTGAGTCTGTGCTAAGAAGGCATGCTTGGCTCAAAGAGCAAACTCTGCCTGATCATGTTAAAGCAAAATTGTTGGATGCTCCTTTACAACAGGACCGTCTCTTTGGTAATAAGGCTGAAGAAGTTTTAAAAAAAGATGTAAGATAAAGCTAAATCTATGCAAACTGTGAAAGATTTCTTACAAGTGCAACCTCCAAGATTTAGTAGGCACTGGCCTACTAAGAACTGGTCCTTTCCAGTTCCTTCGAGAGCCACTCAAGTCAAACCCAGACATTCCAAAGGCTCCAGGTTTCAGTCACAAGGGACTTTTAGAACAAAACAATGGGGTGCATCTTCCTCCAAATCTGGAAACAACAAGGCACCTCCCTATGGTAAACAGTCTCAATGACTTCCCTTTGCACTTACCAAGCACTTACCTTTTAGCCGCCTTTTTTGGGGGAAAACTGGCAACTTATAACCCAGGACAAATGGGTTTTAAATATAGTATCCCAGGGATACAGATTTCATTTCCACACGTTGCCAATCCCAAATGGATGGCCAGACCTGCCCCCAAATCAGTGGGCAGAGGCCCAGAAGCAAATACTGTGCCTCATGAACATGGGGGCTATTCAGCCAGTACCAGAAGAGGAAAAGAGACAAGGTTTCTATTCAAGACTTTTCCTGGTACCCAGAAAAGACAAATCACGGCATCCAGTTCTGGACTTATCTATTCTAAACACATTTCTGGACATTCCAAAATTCAAGATGTTGACTCTTCAACAGTTACTTCCTGTGCTAGGCAAAGATGCCTGGTTAGTAACTCTAGACTTAGTGGCTTACCTGCATATCCCAATCAGGGAATCTTGCAGAAGATACCTCCACTTCAAAGCACTGCATTACCAGTTCTCTGCACTGCCGTTTGGCTTATCTACTGTACTCAGTGTCTTCACAAAGTGCCTGGCTCCAGTAATTGCATTTTGCAGGCAAAGAAATATTCAAATATATCCATACCTGGACGATTGTCTAATTCAGGCAGAAAACAAGGACATTCTTCTAAAACATCTGGTGTTTGTAAAAAGGGTTTTAACTTGTCTAGGGTACACCATAAACGAAAAGAAATCACAACTGGTACCCTCTCAAAAAATTACATTCCTGGGTGCAAGCTTGAATACATCTGCCCAGATGGCTTACCTTATGCCAGAAAAGCAAATTCATTTGGTAACTTACTTCAAACAGGTGGCCACAAAAACCCTGCTGTCTGCAAGACAAATTCTGCAAGCCTTAGGGTTCATGGCCTCCTGCATTCTTCTAATTCCATATGCAAGACTGCATATGAGGAAACTTCAGTGGTACTTAAAAAGTTTATGGAGTCAACATTGTCACAGCCTGGAAACAATGATTCCTATCATACCTTGCCTGCAACTAGAGTTCTTATGGTGGGCAGAGGCCTGCCTCCAAAACAAGGGACTGCCATTCACTCCACCCTCTGCCACCCAAACCCTAACTACAGATGCATCAGACTATGCTTGGGGGGGGGGGCTCATCTGGCAGGGAAGTGCATTCAGGGCAAATGGAGCCCAAATCAATTGCACCTCTTTATCAATCAAAAAGAGATGCTAGCTGTACAGAATGCACTGACAGCCTTCAAGGACTACCTTCATCCAGGACAATTAATGATAAAGACAGACAACCCCACAGTGATGTGGTACATAAACAAGCAGGGGGGGGTACACACTCCTACCCCCTTTGCAGACTAGCCATGGCATTGTGGAACATGTCCTTGACCTATCAAATACAACTACAAGCTCAATTCCTGCCAGGAAAGCTGAATACTCTGGCAGACGAACTAAGCAGAAATCTCATGAACCCACGTGAATGGAGACTGGAACCACGGATTTTCAACACGTTGACACGCAAATGGGGGAGTCCAGACATAGATCTTTTTGCCTCACCCCAGAACTATCGGTTGCACAAATTCTGCACAAGAACTCATCACAAAAAAGCGTGGAAAGTGGATGTTCTATCATTCAGCTGGAAAAACCTATTAGTCTATGCTTTTCCCCCTCTGCCACTGCTCTCCAAAGTTCTACTAAAAGTCAAACAGGACAAACCAAAATTATTTTGATTGCTCCAAACTGGCCTCGCCAACACTGGTACCCACTCCTGCGCAGTGTGTCACACCTTCCACCATGGCACCTGCCTCAGATACCTTACTTGCTGTCTCAGCAGAACAACCAAATTCTGCACACTCAGCTCCAAACTTTGAATCTTGTAGTGCGGCTAATCAACTAAATTCACCCTTAGCATCCCTCAGCAAACCTGTGATGGATGTCATTTTGGAGGCAAGAAGGCCTAGTACTCGAAAATCTTATGCTGACAAATGGAAAATATTCTGTGCCTGGAATCAATCACAAGGAATAAGCACAGCAGTGCCCAATATTCCTCAGATTTTACAATACTTAACTGAGATGCTTCACAAGGGCCTGTCCTATAAAAATCCATGCCTCAGCTATTTCAGCTCATTACAACAAAGAACCTCCCCTCTTCTCTCATCCGCTGCTAAAGCAGTATCTCAGAGGGGCCAAAGACTTAAGACCACCCAGGAGAGCTCCAACCCCTGCCTGGGACCTCAAATTTGTATTGGAAAAACTCACTCTCTCTCCTTTCGAGCCAGCTGCTACTGCAGACTTAAAATTTCTCTCCTGGAAAACAGCTTTCCTTTTAGCAGTCACTTAGCTCTTATGGCTGTGGAGCCTTTCATTATTTTTCATGTGGAGAGGGTGTCTCTCAGGACCAATCCATCCTTCATGCCTAAGGTGATATCCAGTGTGGCTCTTAATCAGACCATTCATTTGCCAACTTTCTTTCCCAATCCACAGAATAAGAGGGAGCGGATTCTGCATTCATTGGGTGTACACAGACGACTTAGATTTTACTTAAACAGGACAAAATCTGTAAGAAAATCTGAACAACTACTGGTGGCATTTGCTGCAGGTGCAGAGGGAAAGGCTATTTCAAAGCAGACTATTTCCAAATGGATAAGCCATTGTATTTGTTTCTGCTATATGCACCATGGTAAAACTATCCCCCAGGGGATCAGATCTCATTCCACCAGGGCTGCATCTACTTCTACAGCCTTTCTCAGAGGTGTTCCTACCAGAGACATTCTAGAAGCTGCTACCTGGAGCTCAGTTCATACATTCACCAAGCATTACAATTCTTCTCTAAATCCAGAGCTGGCTTTGCCACTGCTGTCCCGCAGGGCCTTATAGCTGGTCCTAATGTTGTATAAATCCATCCTCCCAACCATAGATTTGGGAATCTACCCAAATGTAATGACTGCAACAGTGAAACACCAAGAACATAGTACAGTTGTGTACAGTTACCATAAATGTAGATGTTTGAGTGTATTTCACTGTTGCAGTCCTGGTTACCCTCCCTCCAACCCCCTGTTTTTCTCTTACTATACCTCTACTTTCCTTTGCTATGTTTAAAAGCCTTTTTGGTGTATTTGCTTTTGTTTGGATGTATATTTTTGTGTATTTTAAATTACTTAAATATTTGGCTCCCCATTTGGGGGGCACCTGAGATCTGGGGCAAGAAAAACTGATGTAATGGCATCGGCTGCATGTTTTATACCCCTGACGACCTGATGTCATGGAAGAAGGGACAGCAACTGACGCAGGACCCAAGACTTCGTTAATCAGGCCGACTGAGGGCAACCTGCCAGCAGTTTACCCAAATGTAATGACTGCAACAGTGAATACACTAGAACATTTATAATTTTCGTAAGTGTACACAACTGTACTTTCCTTTTACCTGGTTTCTCAGTTCTTTATAAAACTTTTTTGAGTCATCAATAACTTGCTTATTTTGTACCTTTTCTTTATATTTATCTGTGTATCTTCTTTTTCCACCTGTGCTGAAACTTTTAGTTTATTATTTGCGATAGTGAGTGATAGATCTTGATCTGTTCTAATACTGCGCATTGCTTTTATCACATCTATTCATTCTAAGCATTTTTGTTGATCTTTTCCCTCTTTTGTACTCTAACAGTGACACTTCTTGCCTTAATTGCTTTATAGTTTTCTCTATTCGATATTTACATGATTGTATTTAATTTTTCCCCTTCCTTTCCCTCACTACCCTGTGTTCTTGTGGTTGAACTTATCAGTTATTAATTTAGCTGCATCGTAATATATCCTGATTACTTCTGTTGTATTGCATGGATCTCTATGGACAGTCCTAATTACTGTGTTCATATGTTAAACTTCTGACTTTTTGGGTTTTATTGACTTTCTGTAGTCTGTTTCTTTCATTGATCTTAATGTGTCTATCTCTGTTAAATCAAGCAATTCTTCTCTTAGCACATTTTCTTCTAAACTGAGGGCACATTGTTTGTTTCCATTTCCAGTGGGCATTCTATAGAAAGTTCTATAGCATCTTCCTTTGGCACATTCTCTTCAGTTTCATCTTGTGCCATCCGTTGCTCTGTCATATGGGAACTCACTGGCCTATCACTCCTCAACACTGACTGCATCAATTTCCTGTTTCTTCCGTTGATGTTCAGCTTCAAGTGAATGGTTATACTGGTTTCATGTGGAAGGCTCCAAAATATCTTCATATGGCACCTGACCAATTGCTTGCATCCTGTTAACTGTTTTCCCCTTAATTTGGATGCCCATTGCTCTATCCTGTCGTGGTGCTTTCTGAATTAGATTTTCTACACTGAATCCTTCACTTCACAGATACTCCATAACCTCAGTTTCTATTTCTTTAACTTCTCCATTACTGATCTCCTTTTCTACTTTTCCTCTGTCTTCTTATTTTTTGTATTGTAAAGTTTTCCATGTCTGGATTCCTTTGCTTGTATTATTCTTCAAATATGGTTTTGTATTGATTAATTTTGCTTTCTTCTTTGCTTACATATTACACCATATTAAATCTCTTATTCTTTCCCATCTCCATATTTCTTCTTCAGATGTCTCCCGATCTTCTGGTTTCTCCTTACTTTGGGGACTCGTTCCATCATGCTGTGATGTAACCTGTGTTAGAACTTCTACACTAAATCCTTCACTTCACAGACACTCCCATAAGTTTAACTTCTATTTTTTAAACTTTTACTGTACTAATCTTATTTTCTACATTCCCTCCTTGTGATAATATTTTTTATTGTGAAATTTTCCATATCTGGATGATTTTGCCTGTATTTCTCTTCAAAGATCTTTGGGGCTGCCTTCTTTTTATTGATTAATTTGGCTTTCACCTTTGCATAAATATTGCACCATATCAAATCTCTCTCTTTCTTATGTTCATATTTCTTTTTTATACTTTTCAGAATTCACTAGGTTGTTTTGTTTATACTTTCACACTTCCTCAGATGCGTCTTTTTCTAAAAAGATCAAAGTTTCTTGGTCTGTATAATGTTTTTCACAAAACTGTTGTATTAATGAACATAATTTTTTTGTTTGAGGCTTCTGACATTTTTTCTTGTGGAATTATTTTTCTTTCCCTCTGTATATCCCAAGACATGGGTGTTAAACAATGAAGAATTATACATATGGTACAAAGCAGAATGTCTGGAAAACTCTTAAGTAGTGAAGAAGTAAATGATGCATCTTTATTCACAGATGCCAGCACCTGAAGGAAACTTTGGATAATTCCTTTAGCAAAATATGAACATGTTCCAACTTTGGTTTAGTGAACCTTGGTTGTAAAGCAGAGAATGGATGCATTTTAGGTAATCACTGTTCCCACTGCCATGAAGTTTTTTTTAACCATAATGACCAACTCTTTTTTTGCTTAGTAGCCCGATAAACATGGCTGATGTTATGCAGGTGGAAACCAGTTTTCTGTCAGCATATGGCATTATGGGTGACCTTGGTCCCACATTCCCTAAGCTGTACCAAGTAGAGCTTCTTTCACTGGTAACAGTGCTGGGACAGATATTATGGTGTAAACATTTGTGGAATTACTGGCAGTGCTGAAAACCCAGTGCAGTACCATGTGTGGTGTAGCAGGTATTGAAGTGAATGAGTGCAGGTCCAAACTCACCCCCTTAAGGACCCATATCTGTACAGGAAGAATGCAGAGTCCCTGTAATCACAACTACGCAGGTAAAAGCTGCACTCTCTAAAGCCAAAAACACAGCATCCATGGGACCAGACAACATCCCAGGCTGCGTTTTACATGAACTTCAGAACGAACTGACTCCCCACTTAAGCACCATGTTCAATAATAGCCTCGCATCAGGCTTTGTGCCCACTGAATGGCACACAGCAACAGTTATCCCACTCCACAAAGGGGGAGCCACCACTGATCCCTGAAACTATCGACCTATTAGCCTGACGAGCCTGGTCTCCAAGGCCATGGAACGTATCATCATGGAGCTCATAAACAAAGACATTGGTAACCTCCAAACTCTGGATCACACCCAGCTTGGGTTTGTGAAAGGCGGATCATGCTTCCTGAACCTGATTGACTTCTTTGAGGCAGTCACCAATGCCGTGGATGAGGGTAAGGTGGTTCACACAGCCTATCTTGACCTCGCCAAGGCTTTCAACACCATCCCCCATTCTGGAATTATAGCTAATCTCAGTAAACTAGGTGTAAATCCCTACGTCTGGCTCACTGACAGAACCCACACTGTAAAAGTTGCAGACTCCAAATCTGACCTCAAGGCAGTAACAAGTGGAGTGCCACAGGGTTCTGTCTTGGGACCTCTCCTGTTTGGTATCTACTTCTCCAAAGTACAGGCTAACACAGAAGGCCTCTGGCTGACAAAGTTCGCAGATGACTGCAAACTAGGAGCCATAGTCAAGTCCCCAAATGATGGCCTTGCTGAGACAGATGCCTGGTGTCAGAGCCATGGCCTCAAGCTCGATGCCAAAAAAAGTTCAGTGTCATCCCCTTTGGTAAAAACTCTGCATAGGCAGCAATCTACTTAACACCAAATGTGTGATGAGAGACCTTGGGACCCAGGTGGACAGTAGTCTCTCCTTTGATAGAAAGTAGTAGTAGTAGTCTCTCCTTGAAAGAAAGTTACTGTTTGTCGTTTTTGCATTTAGTTACTTGTAACACATTGCACTCAAGTTACCTGGCACTTGCTCACTAAAGCAATTATATAAGTCAGCACTAAAAATTAAAAGCACTACACCCTCACTCCCCACTGGCTCTTGTTTTCAATTATTAAGGAATTCCCAATATTATTCTAGCATGTCCAAAGGTCAGTTGTCAATCTCCTCTCCGGTCCAGCTGGTGAATCTGGGAATCTTGAGGCAATGTTATAACTGCCTCATGTACACAGACAACCCTCTCCTCCTCCCACATAACACAAATACTTGCGAGAGATGCAGCTATTTAGCCAAACTGGAGGCTGAGCTCTCTCAACTCAGGACTGGCAAGACAAGACAGGAGGAGAAGGCAGCTACACACACCACAAAACCAGCCTCGCATAATGCTACCACACCACTGAATCAAACACATAAACACACAAAGACATACTCGAGGCTCTGAGTAAAATTTACCTAAACAGCAGAGGCCTCCAAAGCAGACACCCAAACAACTGCTACCTCAAGACACCCCACAAGCAACACATAAACCACAAAAGCAGTGTGCAAAGCAGTCACAGCCCTTAAGGCCAAATACAACACCAAACATACTTGTCATAGGTGACTCCATAGTCAGACACACTGACGTCCCACTCACCAGGCTGAACAAGGAGAGGGTCACAGTAAGCTGCCTATCGGGCGCTAGAATCTGCCACATAACACAAGCACTTGGGTCACTCCACGGCAAGTACAAATATGACACAGTCATTGTCCATGCTGGTGTGAATGACCTGAGACGTACCTCCCTGGACTACATGAAAAGAGACATAGAGTCTGATTATGTAGCCCAGGCAGGTATGACCCTGACCCTGAGCAGTATCCTTCCTTCACCAAGAATGATGCCACAATATAGAGACAAGATGATCAGCTTTAACAATTGGCTTAATGTCTGGTGTCATTCAAAGGGGATCCAGTGTCTGTCTGCCTGGGATGACATGCTTGACAAGCCACGCTGCTTCATGAGGCGGCTTGCACCTGTCACCCTGGGATTCGGATATTGGCTAAGGCTCTTGCCACCCCATAGTGCCTTTTTAGGCAAGGCTCAAATTCTAAACCTACCACCCTAGAAAACAAAAATGGGAAGAAACTGAGGGTAATGCTGCTCAATGCCAGAAGTCTAAATCTCAAAATGCACGCACTCGAGGCCCTTCTCAGTATGGAGAACATCGATGTCTGTGCTGTAACTGAAACCTGGTTCAAGGCTCCTGAGAGCACCCCGGCACTATTAGGTTTTACCTCATATCATGCGTTCCGGCCCCAAAACCCGGACCACACCACAAAAGGAGGGGGTGTATCCATTTTCATAAAGGATACCCACACCTCCAGGTTGGTGGCAACGCATAAGCTTGGAAACCATCCAGGTGCAACTAACCATAGGCAAAACTGCTCTACAAATTGTAGCATGCTACAGGCCACCCTCTCAAACTCAGGAACCCCACACAGCCTTCCTGAAGACACTGGAGGGTATAAATGTATCTCCAAACACCATCATATTGGGTGACTTCAACTACCCGAGGAGAAAGCTATTACATGATAGAACAAAATCCATAAAAGGGAAGTCACCCCTGATCATTATTAGTAAAAAAATACGAGCACTTATAAAACCAACTAAGGCCAATTTTGAGAGAAAAATTGCCATGGATTCAAAGGACAATCATAAGGCCTTTTTCAGCTATGTTAGGAACCTGGGTGGAAACTCCCAGATATGCTCAGAATTAGTCCAAAATGATACAAACATCACTGAACTCGCAGACATTGCCAACATACTGGCAGACAGGTTCAGTGCAAACTTCACCCCCTCTCCCCCCCTAATGGAGAGATAACTATCCCAGTGGAGTGTAGCCTCCCAGACATCTCAAATGCGCAGGTGAAAGCTGCTCTCTCTAAAGCTAAAAACACAGCATCAATGGGACTGGATGGTGTCCCCGGCTGTGTGCTACACGAGCTAAATGAGGAATTAAACCCGCACATAAGGCAGCTGTTTAATCTCAGCCTTACCACAGGATACGTGCCCAAGAAGTGGCGTACGGCAACTGTGGTCCCACTCCACAAAGGCGGTGCCTCTATGGACCCTGGTAATTACCGCCCCATAAGCTTAACAAGTCTAGTCTGCAAAGCTATGGAGAGGATCATAATGGAGCTCATAAACAAAGATATAGGGGACTTGCAGACATTGGACCTGACCCAGTTTGGCTTCGTCAAAGGAAGATCATGCCTTTTGAACTTGGTTGACTTCTTCGAAACGGTCACCAAGGCCATTGATGAGGGAAAGGCAGTCCATACAGCCTACCTTGACCTTGCAAAGGCTTTGGACACAATACCCAACTCGGGTATTGTAGAAAAACTTACCAGCTTAAATGTAAACCCATATGTCACAAGATGGGTTGCAAACTGGCTTAAGGACAGAACCCACAGGGTTAGAGTTGCTGGCGCTATGTCAGACTCCAAGCCGGTCACAAGTGGTGTCCCACAGGGCTCGGTCCTTGTCCCCTATTGTTCGGCATCTACTTCTCAGAAGTACAGGCCAACATGGGAGGACTTTGGCTGACAAAGTTTGCAGACGACTGCAAACTGGGCGCCATAATGGAAAGTGCATCGGACACAGATATCCTTCAGAAGGGACTCACGGAAACAGATAGCTGGTGCCAGCACCATGGCCTGAAGTTAAACGCCAAAAAATGTATAGTCATACCCTTCGGGAAAAACAAGGTAACCCCAAGCTACCATATAGGTGGCAATCCACTAAGCACAGAAGAGGTTATCAGTGACCTCGGGACCCAGGTTGACAGTGGCCTTTCTTTTGACACTCACGTTGCTAAAGTGGTTAGAAAGACCTTCTACATTGCCCACCTGATCATGAAGGGATTCACATCCAGATCTAGTGAGGTCATTGTTCCCCTGTACTCTTCACTTATCAGACCAATGATCGAGTACAATGCCCCATTCAGGATGTATCTCACCCGACATCTGCAGCAATTGGAGAAACCCCAAAAGTTCCTCACCAAAAGGATAAAGGGACTCCAAAATCTGTCATATGCTGCCAGATTGAAGAAACTCCAGCTCTATTCAGTCGCATACTGTCTGCTCAGAAGTGACATGTGCCTGACATACAAGGCCATGTCCAACCCGGAATTAATGGACATGCTCCACCTCAAATAATCCAAATCCACGAAAACCACTAGAGCAAGCGACTTAAACCTTAGCACGGATATAAATAGGACGTGCTGGAGGGATAGATTTATCACTCAGAGACTCCCTATGCTGTGGAATAAAATCCCAGTCCATGTGAGGCAGAGCACCTCGCTGGCTCTGTTCAAGAGAAATCTTGACCTGTGGATGGGAGATCATAGGTTTACCCCGGGAATCATCTCTGTGTCACTGCTGGACAGAGGCACAACAAACTAATGGGCACGGTATTTTTTCATATAAGGGGTGGCGTAAGCCACAAAAATTTGGGCTAGGCTTATAAATGCCTTAGGGCAGATAGCCTAGTATAAACCTATGAACCTATGATAGTCACATCGCCACAGTAGTCAGGATGTCCTTCTACATGGCACACCTCATCATAAAAGGGTTCTCATCCAGGAAAAAAGAGGTCATTGTTCCCCTCTACTCATCACTCATTAAACCCATTATAGAGTACAATGCCCCTTTTGGAATGTACCTCACAAGACATCTGCAGCAGCTGGAAAGGCCACAGAAGTACCTCATAAAGAGGATTACTGGCCTCAAACAAATGCCCTATACTGACCGCCTCAAAAAACTCCAGCTTTACTCCGTAGCATATCGCCTACTCCGAGGTGATCTCTGCCTAACATATAAAGCTATGTCAAACCCAGAGTTGTTGGACATGCTACACCTAAACAAATTCCAATCCCTCCAAGCTACACGCTCTAGGGACCTAAACCTTGTCACCACAATAAACAGGACACGCTGGAGGGATAGATTCCTGTCATAGAGACTTCCTATACTCTGGAACAAGCTACCCATGTATGTCAAGCAAAGTTCTTCATTAGCACTCTTCAAGAAAAATGTTGATGAGTGGATGGGAAATAGGAAATACACCCCGGGGATCACCTCTGTGTCTCTGCTGGACAGTGGCACAGGAAAATAACTTTCTTGGGTGGCGTAAGCTATGGTATCTTGCTGGCTAGGCTTACGTGGGTTGGGCCGATAGGCTAGTACCTACCTATGGACTCATTCTGAAGAGACCAGATAACAGAGAAATTCTCAGGCCTATTAATCAACATAGAGGCAGTCAAGGTAGACAAGTAAAAGGATCACCATAAAAAGTGCTCTGGACCAGATGAGCTGTCTACATAATTATATGCTGGTTTAGACTGGGAAGCATGCTATAAAGTTCATCTACCTCCAAGACTATACTCAGTCTTAGAAATAAGTATTATTAACCCCAGTTCTGAAACCTGGGAAAACACTGAGATATACCAGCAGCTCTTAACCAGTTCCCCAACTAAATATCATTCAGAAGATGATATTGGAGATTTAGGCATTTAGACTATAGCTTCTTATCTTTTCATTCTCAGAGACCACACCATTTTCCCAGGTAGCCGCCCCCATGAAAACTCCTTTACTTTTACTTCACATGGTCACTCAGTAATTCACTTATCACAGCAAGGTTTCTGAGTCATTTGTACTGTTAGGCACAGATGATGATCAGTCAGTTTGACTGAACAGCCTTTACTGTTTCAGATGCTGAAACAGTTCAAATGCCCAGAGACCCTAATGTCATCCTTGAGATTCCCAGCAGTGTTGCCCTTCCTATTGTGCCCTATTACTATATGCAGGGCTGTCTGCTGACTCCCATTCTGTTTATCTTAGCTCTAAAACATTTACCTTATGCTGTTACAGGTGGTTTTGCCTTAATGTGGCTCAGCAAAATCCAGATCAATATGAAAGAGAATAGTAGTGCTTTTTACTGCTGTGCTGTCATCATACCGGCTGTTTGAGAATTAAAACAACATTGTAATAGCCTAAGGATACTTACACATTTTCAACTACAGATTCAAGTCATAATTTTCCTTTAGGGTAAGCAGTCTCAGAATTTTTACTTACATTGAGTTTAACCTTGCTTCACCTTAAAAAATCTAAATCCATCAGATCTACAAGAGCAAGAGACTTAAACCTTAACACAGTTATAAATAGGACGTGCTGGAGGGACAGATTCATCACCCAGAGACTCCCTATGCTGTGGAACAAAATCCCGGTACATGTAAGGCAGAGCACCTCGCTGGCTTTGTTCAAGAGAAATCTTGACCAATGGATGGCAGATCGCAGGTGTATACCCCAGGGATTACCTCAGTGTCACTGCTTGACAGAGGCACAGCAAAATAATGGGTATAGTATCCTTCAAACTAAAGGGGTGGCGAAAGCCACAAAACTCTGGGCTAGGCTTATAAATGCCCTAGGGCAGATAGCCTAGTATGAACCTATGAACCTATCTGTGTGTTTATATATATATATATATATATATATATATATATATACACACACACATATATATATAAAATATATATTTAGAAATATATGTGTAGAGACAGCTGTCTCTCTCTCTCTATATATATATATATATATATATATATATATGTATGTATGTATGTATATGGATTCCCTTCACAAGCTAGAAGTTTCAAAACTTCGAACTGCAAATGGTCGAGACCTTAAGATGGAAGTTTTGAAACTTAGAATGTTTTGAATGGAGATCACTGTACAGCGCATAATGGAAATTTACTGTTTTTGTCACTGTAATACAGTCTCGGCATTGGTATATTTATTTAGTGGGGGGTGTGGCGGGTACAGGGAGGCTTGCCCCTGCAGAAACATAATTTTTTTTTTTATTATTACAATTTCGAAGTTTCAAAACTTTGATCTTATGGTCTCAACCATTTGCAGTTCAAAGTTTTGAAACTTCGAAATTGTGAAGTAGATCAATATAGATAAAATATGTACTGTGTATAAGAGTCTCTGGTGTCTCATAGGGACTTTACTGCCTTAGCAAGATGGATCTGTAAAATACAGTCACATAAATGTCCCCCTACGTATATTGGGGCAGGTTTGCAGGTAATGGGATGTAAGTTTTCAGACAGTGGTACAATTAATGAAGATTGGGGTGATCACTTTTTAAACACTACCATTGGAATATCATGCCTTTGTTAGCCCCCTGCCCAACTTAGTAGTGCCTCTTAACCCTATATCCCTACATCTTATCTTAGAAAAACCCTTTCCACAACATTACCCCTGTTCAGACAAATTAGAGCTTGTCTTTCCATGTCACTGTTGCAGTGTTCTTTACCTAAATGATTTCCTGCCAAAGATAGCCCAATGTCTGACCATTATACCAAAGCCTTTAGTACTTGGGCATTGTAGGCACACGTATGCTGCCCACGCAAGGTGTAGGACATAAAAGTGACGCATGGACACAAGCACTTAGAACTTCTCTACCACCAGTCTGAATGTTCTTTTGCTGTGCTGGTTACCAAGACATGTTTTTAGATAAGTACCCTGCTGGATTTTTTCTTTATCTTCTTTTTATTTAGTATTGACTGGATGTTCTTCGTGTTTCACTGTTGCAGTCATCACATTTAGGTTATCTGCTTGCAGGTAGCCCTCAGCCAGACTGAATACCAGAGTCTTCAGATTTCTGCGTCGGATGCTGTCTCTTCCATGGCATCAGGGGTATAAATCATGCAGCCGATGCCATTACATCGGTCTTTCTTGCCGTGCAGTGCCCAAAGCAGAAGCAGTTTGCAAGTGCCGGTCGGCCGACTCCTGAAATTCTCGTTTTTGAGCTTCATACCCGAAGTCTACAAAAAAGATAAGTACCCCATTGGGGATCCTTTTTCTTGCTGCAACTGATATTAGTAAAAGTTAACAATGGTCTTACCTGTGGAAAGCAAATACCTCATAAAGATTTTCATTCATACTGCATCCCCTGTTTAGGCCCAGACCAAGACCTCCCTCGCTGTCGGTTTTGTGCCTTGTTCAACCCCCAAACTATTCATCGTTGGGCTATCTTTGCAGAACATTACTTTCGTACTCCGAAATGGCTTTGTTAAGCCATCCGACTACCAATCTAATGAAAAAACGTAAGGATAAACACAGAGACAGACCGCAAAGGTCCAAAACTGCCGACGACGCTTCCATTAAGCTAGTCGCCAGTCCGCCGGTACTCAGGTGCATTCGCAGCCCCTGATAACCCGCTACTTCAGATTCGCAGGCCTCTAATGAGACCCATTCGGAGTCCGGTATGCAGCGAGATGCTTCTTCGACTATGGAACCTGCGGATGTCTCTACCTTGGATGGGTCCGGAGCCGCTGTGCAGGCACTGGCTTCTGGGGGTGTATTCAGGCCTACAGACTTGCATTTTAAACCAACGCCATCATCTTCCTCCAGGCCTAAAACTCGCACCATGCCTAGAAAACCGACATCCAAACCGCAGGCTCAGGCCCATATGCCTAAAAAACAAATGCTTAGAATAGCTGAAGACCTTATTACCTTAATTAGGGGAAGCCAGCCTTCCCCCTCTGAGACCTAGAACTTATTTTCCTTCTGATTCTTCTGATCAGGAATCTGATATTTCTGTTACTTCTGATTACCAGGATTTGCCCTTATCTACCTATGAGGATCCTGATGCAGAGAATTACATTCCCTCTGCTTTTTCTTTTGGTGAAACCTTGCACACTCTTAGGGAGCATTTCTGCTGGGAAAGCCAGGATTACTCTGACTCCAAAAAGAGGCTTAGGGAAATCTTACTCCTTTCTTAACACAGGCCTTTAGCTATCCCTCCTGTTCTGGACGTTGTAGATGATGCTTTCTTGGAATCGAGCCTTACCCCAGCCACTTTACCTCCAGCTTCCAGAAAACCTGACAGGTATTACAGAGTACCTGACTCTCACAAGTTTCTCTTCAAGAATCCTGCTGCGGATCCAGAGACCATTTCCCAAGGACCAAAAGGCATTAAGGCTACTGCTGACAAAAATCCTACCCCTTCTGAGAGATTCTAGAGCCTTAGACAGATGGGGTAAGAAGGTATACACTTCTGCTATTTTGGCCAATAAGGCTTTAAATTGCCAGTTTCATATGTTAAAGTATCCGCAGCATATTATGGGACTACGTAAACAGAAAATGATGTTGATTCCTGACTGTGCTGAACACAAAGAATTACAGGATTTAATGCGTTCTGTAGAACAAGTTGGTAAACTTACTTTGCAATGTGGTTTTGATGCTTTAGAAGCATCTTGCAGGGCTACTGTCACTGGGTCTTTACTTAGAAGGCATGCTTGGCTTAAAGAGCAAAACTTGCCAGATCATGTTAAAGCTAAATTACTGGATGCTCCTTTAAACCAAGACCGCCTTTTTGGCAACAAAGAAGAAGAAGTCCTCAAAAAGGATGGAGGTAAAAGCTAAATATATGCAAACTGTTAAAGATTTCCTACAAGTACAGCCTCCCAGATTTAGTAGGCATTGGCCTTCAAAGAATTGGTCCTTTCCAGTCTCTTCCAGGCCTTCTCAGTCCAAACCCAGGAACAGCAGACCGCCTAGGTTACAGTCTCAGGCTGCGCACAGGCCTAAGCAGTGGGGGGCTCCCACTTCCAAAGCAGGGAGTAGTAAGCCACCCCCCCCTACGAAAAAATGGCACAATGACTTAACCTTAACCCTTCCAAGCCCTGCTCAACTGCCTGCTCCCTTAGGAGGAAAGCCCGCCCTGCATGCAAAAAACTGGAGCTCATTACCCAGGGCAAATGGGTTTTGAACATAGTTTCCCAAGGATACAGATTCCACTTCCACACACTATCAACCCCAAATGGTTGGCCAGGCTTACCCCCAAATCAGTGGGCGGAGGCCCAACAGCAGGTTCTCTCTCTTCTAAGTATCAGGGCTATTCAACCTCTCCCAGCAGAACAAAGGGGACAATGTTTTTATTCAAGACTTTTCCTGGTACCAAAAAGACAGCTCCTAGTGTCCTATCTTGGACCCCTCCATTCTAAACACCTTTCTGGTAATCCCAAAATTCAAAATGCTAACACTTCAACAGCTTCTTCCTATGCTAGGCAAAGATGCCTGGCTGGCAACCTTAGACTTAAAGGAAGCTTACCTGCACATTCCAATAAGGGAATCTTGCAGAAATACCTACTCTTCAGGGCAGGCTCCATACACTATTAGTTCTCTGCACTTCCCTTTGGCTTATCTACTGCGCCCAGGGTATTCACAAAGTGTCTATCTCCTGCCGCTGCATTTTGCAGGCAGAGAAATATTCAAATATACCCATACTTGGACAGTTGTCTGATTCAGGCAGAAAGCCAGTACTTGCTATTACAACATCTGGCATTTGTAAAGAAACTTCTAACCTCACTGGGGTACACCATAAACTAAAAGAAATCTCACCTAGTACCCTGCCAACAGATTGTATTCCTGGGAGCAAGCTTGAACACAACTTACCAGATGGCTTTCCTCACTCTGGAGAAACAAGTTTATTTGACAACCTACTTCAAAATATTGGCCACAAAACCCCAGCTATCTGCAAGGAAAATTTTGCAAGCGCTGGGGTTCATGGCCCCTTGCATTCTACTAATTCCATATGCAAGACTGCATATGAGGAAACTGCAATGGTATCTAAAAAGCCTATGGTGTCAACATTCTCAGGACCTGGAATCAATGATTCCTATCAGTCCTTGTGTAAAGACAGAGTTCCTTTGGTGGGCAGAGGCCTGCTACCACAACAAGGGGCTCCCTTTCACTCTACCCCTGCCGCCCAAACCCTAAGAACAGACACATTAGACTATGCATGGGGGGCTCATTTGGCAGGGCAGTGCATTCAGGGCAGATGGAACCTGAGACAGATGCACCTGCATATCAATGAAAAAGAAATGTTAGCTGTACAAAATTCCCTGACAGCCTTCAAAGACCACATTCTTCCAGGACAGCTATTGGTAAAGACAGACAACACCACAATTATGTGGTACATAAACAAGCAGGGGGGAACCGATTCGTACCCTCTCTGCAGACTAGCCATGGCTGTGTGGAACACAGCCTTGAGCTACCAAGTGCACCTACAAGCTCAATTCCTGCCAGGCAAGCTAAATTCACTGGCAGACGACTTAAGCAGAAATATCATGGACCCACACGAATGGAAACTAGAACCAAAAATATTCAACCTCTTGAGGAGCAAATGGGGGACTCCAGAGGTAGACCTGTTTACCTCTCCTCAGAACTACCAATTGGGCAAATTCTGCACAAGGACTCCACACAGACAAGCTTGGAAAGTGGATGCCCTGTCCTTTACCTGGGAAAACCTCCCAGTTTATGCCTTTCCCCCTCTGCCGCTCCTCCCGAAGGTTCTGCTAAAGATCAAACAGGACAAGCCAAGGACAATACTGATTGTACAAGAGTGGCCACGCCAGCACTGATACCCCCTCTTGCGCAGTATGACACTGCTGAAACCATGGCACCTGCCTCAGACCCCTTGCCGCGGGCCAGATTCTGCACCCTCAGCTTCAAACCCTGAACCTTGCAGCCTGGCTAATTCCTTGAGCTGTCCAATAGCATCCCTCAGTAAGCATGTGCTAGATGTCAATCTGGAGGCAAAGAGGCCTAGTACTAGAAAATCCTATGCTGAAAAGTGGAAAAGATACTGTTCCTGGAGCCAGACTCAGGGGATGGGCACAACGGTGCCCACCTTACCTCATATTCTTCAGTACTTAACAGAAATGCTCCACAATGGCCTATCTTTTTCGTCAATTAAAATTCATGCCTCTGCTATTTCAGCACATTATAATACTGAGCCACCCCTCTTCTCTCACCCCCTGCTAAAGCAGTTCCTTAGAGGGGCCAAAAAGTTAAGATCCCCCCCCCCACTCAGCCTGGGACCTTAACTTTGTATTGGAAAATCTCACTCTCCCCCACTTTGAGCCAGCTGCAACAGCAGAGTTGAAATTCCTTTCTTGGAAAACAGCTTTCCTTCTAGTCATCACTTCAGCAAGAAGTGTGTCTGAATTACAGGCCCTCATGGCAGTGGAACCCTTCATTATCTTCCATGCAGACAGGGTTTCCCTCAGGAACAATCCTTCCTTTATGCCCAAGGTGGTGTCTAGTGTGGCCCTAAATCAGTCCATTCATTTGCCTACTTTTTTCCCTAATCCACAAAACAAAGGTGAACGAATGCTGCACTCTCTGGACATGCACAGACAACTTAGATTTTATTTGGACAGGACTAAGCCTCTCAGAAAATTTGAACAGCTGCTCGTTGGCTTTGCTGCAGGGGGAGAGGGGAAGACCATTTCAAAGCAAACCATTTCCAAATGGATAGCCCATTGCATTCATTTCTGCTACAAGCACCATGGAAAACCTACCCCACAGGGGATAAGATCACATTCCACCAGGGCTGCATCTACCTCTGCAGACTTTTTCAGAGGAGACCCTACCAGGGACATCCTAGAAGCTGCTACTTGGAGCTTTGTACATACCTTCATCAAGCATCACCACATGCCTATTTTTTTTCTAAATCCAGAGCTGTTTTTGCCACTGCAGTTTTGCAGGGCTTAATAGCTGGCCCTAATGCTCTCTAACTTCCTCCTCCCTTCCTTAGCTTTGGGAATCAACCCAAATGTTATGACTGCAACAGTGAAACATGAAGAACATAGTACGGTTGTGTACAATTGCCATAAATGTAGATGTTCGAGTATATTCACTGTTGCAGTCCTGGTTACCCTCCCTCCAGCCCCCTGACTTCTCTTGGCTCTACCTTTCCTTCTTGTTTGGTATATTTAAGTTTTCTGGTGTATTTGATTTTTGATGGAGGTGTACCATAACATAATTGCTTCCCATTGTGAGGGTACATCTGGGGCAAGAAAAACTGACGTAATGGCATCGGCTGCATGTTTTATACCCCTAATGATGTGACGTCATGGAAGAAGAGACAGCATCCGATGCAGGAATCTGAAGACTCTGGTATTCAGGCCGGCTGAGGGCTATCTGTAAGCAGATAACCCAAATGTGATGACTGCAACAGTGAATACACTCAAACATCTACAGTGTACACAACTGTACTTTTCATTTCATCCAGAAAGGGAAAATGGTAGTATGTATGGGAGGCAGATTCCCCATAAAGACCATCACAACCAGTGTCTCTTCTGTTTGGGTTCTTACCATGATCATAGACAGTGTTCTGTCTGCAATGCATTTGTGCCTAAGACGCTACATAGACATCTCTCTTCCTTGTCCATATACATGGAAAACCAGTGTCTGAAGTTGTTGGTTCAGAGTGGTATGGCAAATTTGATGATAAGAGGTACTGCCAGCAATGCCAGAACTAGGACAGTGGATTTGTAACATATGTCAGCACAGCTAGCTGGAATTTTGTAAATAATTATGTTGTTTGAATATCAAACTGATTTGTACCGATGCTTGTGCTTAAAATGTATTTGTGAGGTTTGATTGTGTTAAAATGTATCAACAGTGTGCTCTGCTGGAAGGAAAAGAAATGTGTGTGTATTATTGCAACTGTGTATACTGGAAGTATATACTGGAAGGGAAGAGGTTAATCCAGCTGCAGCAAACTTTAAAATATATATGAAATTAAATTACTTTATGGGTTAAGCCCTAAATGTGTTATCCCACACTTATGACGCAGTGTCTGTAGTAAAGAATAGGTTGTAGCTCCTGTAGGAAGAGTGGAATGGTTTTATGGGAATATGACTTCAGCAGCTGCACCAGATCTGAGCAAAGCTTTGTCTGTATATATTGTAAAACATAGGTGCTAAACCGTAGCAACTTCTGGAGTTGGTGAGCATGGGAACTAGAAGTCAGATGACCAGATGTATGTGATGTCATTCTGTACAGAAATGTTTTAATATTAGAGGAGACTGATGTCTCAGGAGCAGTCTGTTCTTGGAAACCTGACAAAAAAGACACTCGCCCACATCATCTTGACTTATGGTAGTAAATAACTTAACTAAGGAACAACAATTCTCTTTAGATTAGTCAAGAAAATATAGTGAGATTAGAAATACTGTTTTTCTATAACGGTGTGAAACTTTCCATCAGTGTTATTTTTTAATATATCCTGTGACTGAAGCTTTGGTGTTTACTGTGAATAGATATTTAGTATTTTATTATTTATTATTAAATATATTTAAAATTTTCATTGTATCTGGTCCTTTTTCGAAAATATTTAAGCTTTGAGAGTATTTGCATATATTTATTTGGTGATAACTGTGGCCACTCCTGAAAGCCTTGGTGTTTCGTCCACATTACCATTTGTATTAATATTAATTTCATTGTACTTTCTGGTATATTTGGTATTTGCATATATTTATTTGGTGATAACTGTGGCCACTCCTGAAAGCCTTGGTGTTTCGTCCACATTACCATTTGTATTAATATTAATTTCACTCAGTATAATTGGGTACTCTGGTACCCTTGTAAGAGGTTTAAAGTAGCTGACAGAGGTTCTGGTGGCAGTGATAACTACCTTATAGTCTGGGCAGAATGGGGCACAGCAGGTGTGTCGCTCATTCATCTCTAACACACATAGCAATAAGGCTGGAGTTTCCGTTTAGATGCTTTGATACATAGAAACATATCAAGATGCACTGCAGCATCATTAAATGCAAATGAACTAGTTAACAGACGGACCTTACATACATACATGCTTACATCTCAACTGCCTACTACAGAATGGCATTTCAGCTTGCACATGTTTAGTATTTATACACGTGTACAAGGCTTTGGATAGCTTCTTAAAGGTATATACCTACGTATTGATCTACATCCTCCCTCTTAAAAAGATTGTCCTTTGAAAAAAAACAATATTAAAGATAGATATGCATTACTATATACATTGGAAACAAAACAATGTTCATGTCCAAGGTACTTAATATCTAAGATTCAACCTTATATCATAATATAACAGTTGGGACCAAATTTAGCAACAGGGACAGTCTGCGGTGCTCAACTCTATCAGAAACTTCTGAATTCGTCACAGGAATGGGAATGTCCTCTGGAACTTCATCAGGAATTGGAACAACGGCCAACTCACACTCAGATAGAGGCTTTCTCACAGGCTGTGTGCTGTGGTATAGGCTCAGACACTGGTCTCAAATGTGTCTGTAGTAAAGAATAGGTTGTAGCTCCTGTAGGAAGAGTGGAATGGTTTTATGATATTATGACTTCAGCAGCTGCACCAGATCTGAGCAAAGCTTTGTCTGTATATATTGTAAAACATAGGTGCTAAACCCTAGCAACTTCTGGAGTTGGTGAGCATGGGAACTAGAAGTCAGATGACCAGATGTATGTGATGTCATTCTGTACAGAAATGTTTTAATATTAGAGGAGACTGATGTCTCAGGAGCAGTCTGTTCTTGGAAACCTGACAAAAAAGACACTCGCCCACATCATTTTGACTTATGGTAGTAAATAACTTAACTAAGGAACAACAATTCTCTTTAGATTAGTCAAGAAAATATAGTGAGATTAGAAATACTGTTTTTCTATAACTGTGTGAAACTTTCCATCAGTGTTATTTTTTAATATATCCTGTGACTGAAGCTTTGGTGTTTACTGTGAATAGATATTTAGTATTTTATTATTTATTATTAAATATATTTAAAATTTTCATTGTATCTGGTCCTTTTTCGAAAATATTTAAGCTTTGAGAGTATTTGCATATATTTATTTGGTGATAACTGTGGCCACTCCTGAAAGCCTTGGTGTTTCGTCCACATTACCATTTGTATTAATATTAATTTCACTCAGTATAATTGGGTACTCTGGTATTTGCATATTTGGTATTTGCATATATTTATTTGGTGATAACTGTGGCCACTCCTGAAAGCCTTGGTGTTTCGTCCACATTACCATTTGTATTAATATTAATTTCACTCAGTATAATTGGGTACTCTGGTACCCTTGTAAGAGGTTTAAAGTAGCTGACAGAGGTTCTGGTGGCAGTGATAACTACCTTATAGCAGAATGGGGCACAGCAGGTGTGTCGCTCATTCATCTCTAACACACATAACAATAAGGCTGGAGTTTCCATTTAGATGCTTTGATACACAGAAACATATCAAGATGCACTGCAGCATCATTAAATGCAAATGAACTAGTTAACAGACGGACCTTACATACATACATGCTTACATCTCAACTGCCTACTACAGAATGGCATTTCAGCTTGCACATGTTTAGTATTTATACACGTGTACAAGGCTTTGGATAGCTTCTTAAAGGTATATACCTACATATTGATCTACATCCTCCCTCTTAAAAAGATTGTCCTTTGAAAAAAAACAATATTAACGATAGATATGCATTACTGTATACATTGGAAACAAAACAATGTTCATGTCCAAGGTACTTATTATCTAAGATTCAACCTTATATCATAATATAACAATTGGGACCAAATTTAGCAACAGAGACAGTCTGCGGTGCTCAACTCTATCAGAAACTTCTGAATTCATCACAGGAATGGGAATGTCCTCTGGAACTTCATCAGGAATTGGAACAACGGACAACTCACACTCAGATAGAGGCTTTCTCACAGGCTGTGTGCTGTGGTATAGGTTCAGACACTGGTCTCAAATGCTTCTGAGTCCACCTGAAAACTGCTCCTTCTGATTCCACACTGTACGGTCTTGGCTCTGGACCACTATTCTTCACGACACCAATCCGATCATAACCTTTGGACATTTGCATTCTTACCACTTTTCCCTCTTATCATGGATTGAACTGCTTGCTGGTCTTACCATAGTAGGATTTCTGGGTTAGGCGGTTCTTTTTATAGGTTCATAGGTGTTTACTAGGCTAACAACCACAAGGCCCTTTTTAAGCCTAGCCATGCATCCCAAATCTGACAAGTTCTGATGCTCTTGATAAGTCTAAGCATGTGCCTGGGAGATGAACCATTTACAGATTACCTGTGTCCATTAGAGACGTAGCTGTCAAAGCAGGGATGAATTTCCAGTCTCCCATCCAATTCTCCAAGTGGAGCTTGAATTGGGTTAGGGAGGAACTGTACTTCACATGGTAGTGTGTACAGGGTAGTCTCTGGGATACATGCCTGTCTCTCCATCAGGTCCTATTTATATCACAGGCAAGGTTTAAGCCTTTAGAATGGGTAATTCTGGTGCTATTTGTTATGCAGGAAGCCTTTCAGAGTGGGGTCTGAAAATGCCCTGTATGCCAGGCATAGATCTCCCCTCAAAAAGCCTATAGGAGACCAAATACAGGGATATGTCCTTGAGGCAGTCTGCATAGGGCATATTACTTATGTCTTGCATTCTTTTATTGAGGAACCTCTGTGGACGTTCCAGTTGTTGGATATGTCTGGTTAGGTACATACCAAAGTGGGCATTGTACTCAATGGTAGGTCTGATGAATGCCAAATACAATGGAACAGTGACTTCCTTGGACTTGGATGCCATACCTTTGTTTATAAGTTGTGCAACATATAATGATTTCTTCACCACTGTAGACACGTGATGATCAAAGCTAGATTACTATCTATGTGTGTCCCTAAGTCCCCGACTACTGGATCATCTCTAAGGGGTGTGTTGTCAATATGATAGTTACCAAGGATGGATGACTTCCCAAATTATACTGTTGTGCATTTCTTGGCATTTAGGTTTAGTCCATGGCTCTGACATCAGTTGTTTGTCTGTGTCAGCCCCCTTAAGAACATGTGTGTCAGTGTGAGATTCAGTGACAGCTCCTAATTTGCAGTCATCTGCAACTTTAGTCAGCCAGAGATCGCTGACATTTGCCTTGACTCCTGAGAAGAAAATGCCAAAAAGGAGCGGTTCAAGGACTGATCCCTGAGGGACTCCACTTGTGACTGGCCTCTTTGTAGAGATGGACTCCCCAATTCTAACTTCCTGGGTCCTGTCTGTGAGCCGGTTGGCTATCCACTGGGTGGCATACGGGTTTGTACCTAACCTCCTGAGTTTGTCAACAATGTCCAAGTGGGATATTTTGTCAAATGCCTTGGCCAGGTCAAGGTAGGCAGTGTGAATGATTTTGCCCTCATCCATTGCTTTGGTGACCTTCTGAAAGAAGTCCACCAGGTTGAGTAGGAATGATCTGCCCTTGATGAAACCAAACTGGGTTGCTCCAATGTCCGGAGGTTTACTATGTCTTTACTGATCATCTCCATGATGATTCTTTCCATGGCTTTACGTATAAGACTAGTGAGATGTATGGGTTTGTAGTTTCCAGGGTCTACAGAAGGCCCACCTCTATGCAGTGGGATGAATTTTGCCTTTCTGCATTCATGAGGCACAAAGCCTGATCAGAGGCTACATTTAAATAGTAATTCCAGAGACCCTAATAGGTCATGTTTCATGCTATTTAGAAGGTATCCTGAGATATTGTCTGGGCCTATTGATGCAGTGTTCTTGGTCTTAGATAAAGCATTAAGGACCTGTTCCCTAGTGATAGTAGGGGGAGTATTTGATGATATTTCCTGAGGGAAGGTTGAGGGGAAGAGAGGAGTAATGTTGGAGCTGTATTTATCAGCCAAGAGGCTTGCTACATCTTCTGGCTCAGTATAGGTGGCTCATTTTGCAACGAGCTCTGCACACAATTGTGTACTGCCTTTGAGGTTGCAGACATAGCTAAGGAATGATTTGTGGTTGTCCTTTGCCTGGGAGGCCAAACTTGCTTCAAATTTAGCGTTGGTAGACTTTATTTGTTCTCTGACTTGTCTGTTTAGTTTGATGTGAGTGCTTTTATCCTGCTGGGTGCTGCACCTCCTAATTTTTGCCATAATTTTCTTCCTCCTATTATACAGCCAATTGATTTAGTGATTCCACCAGTGTGGCTTGTCTTTTAAGTTAGTTCCGTACTTCTTCCTGGTGGGTGCAGCTGTCTCTATGCAGCTATTAACATGCTTATGCGTGGTTTCTGTGAACAGTTCTGCATAGGCAGAAGTGTTCTCAGGGTTTATGGGGACTTGACATTTTGCCAGATGCTCACTTAATAGCAGGAGGTTAGCCTTAGAAGAGTTCCTGAATATTCCAGGTTTAGCTGGGGGTCCAGGTTTTACTTTTTACTTCAAAGAAGAACATTTTATGGTCTGGCCTTACCAGGGAAGGCATTACAGTAGGGGGTGTGCAGCAGTCTCCCATATTAGTGAGGACCAGATCCAGTATGGTTGCACCAGAGGTTGGTGTATTGACTATCTAGTTCAGGGAGTTTGTGTTTATAAAATCCAGGAATCTGGGCATGTATGTTTGGTGTTGTATAAGATTCCCAGTTAATAGTGGGGTAATTAAATTCACACATTAGTATGGTATTGGTTTGGATGGTTAGTGTTTCTAATAAGTTTAAATACATGATATGGGTTTCCTGTCTCATAGAGGGGGACCTATAGCTTGCAAGGAAGTGGTATTGGATTTTACCTGTGATGATTTGAACATGGAGCAGCTCAATTGTATTGTCCTGTTTGATTGGCCTTAAAGTATATTTATTTTTTTATTTAAATAGAAACACCACCACCTTTAGTTCCCTGCCTGTGAAGTAGCTGGCCTAAATATGTGGAATATATTATAACATTGCACTGTTGGTGTGCTGTGTACAGCTTTAAAACATGTCTCAGTGACTGCACAGACATCAGCGTTCTCTAGGGTAAAGAGAGCTTTTAGGGCATGGAGTTTTTTTGTTTAGACTACTAGCATTGAGCAGTAATACCTTTAGATTTTCTTGGTTTTAATGTGCTATGTCCGAAGTAAAAAGGCACTGTGGGGAAGACTATGTTTTGACTAATATTCAAAAGCCTAGATGGGAGAGGTGCAGATCATTCCTGGCAAAGCAGCGTGGTCTGTTGACCATCTCCTTCCATGGTGACAAATATTGCGCCTCCTTGGAATGACACAAGAAACTAAGTCAATCATCTTTTGTTCATATTGTGGCATCATCCTTGGAGACAGTAAAATGCTGCTCAATGCTAGGCTCATACCAGCCTGAGATGCATATTCCGAGAGCTCCATGATTTCTCTCTTCATATAGTCTAGGAAGGTACGTCTCATGTTATTTCCTCCCACATGGGCTATGACTGAGTTATATTGGTAGTTGTGGTCCAGTGACTTGAGTGCATGTGTAATATGGCAGATCCTAGCACCTGATAAGCAAGTGACCGTAACTTTCTCCTTACTCAGCCTGGTGAGATGGACATCAATGTGTCTCACGACGGAGTCTCCAGTGACTAGAATGTTGGATTGTGTGGTGACTTGCCTTAATGGACTTAGAGGTAGAGGCTCCATGAGATGTAGCTCTGTGTGTTAATGTGGGTGTTGTTTTGAAAGAGGGCATTTGGGGCTGCTGAGGGTATTTGTTAACTTCGTCTAGGAGGTCTTTGTGGTTTAGGAGGGTTTACATGTAAGTGCCTCAGCAAATGTGGGTCTATATGTCTGCTTTGAATTGTGCGTGATGGGTGCAGTGCTTGTGCTACTGACAACCTTAATGACGTTAGGAGTACTTTTATGTGAGAGCTTTGCCTCCAGTGACATTGTGTAAATACATGTCTCACATACCATATCAGTTTGTTTGAGAATTAACTGGTTGTCAGTAAACATGAGGCAATTTCTACATTGCCTCAGAATGCCCATATCCACCAAGCCGGTAATGGAGACAGTAGGAAAGTTCATATCCATGGCAGCAGACCCTTTTTTATTGACTAGATAGTTGGAGTGAGAATATCAACTTGTACTATTGTATTTAGACCATGTCTTGGAGCTTATCTCCCAGGGCCTCTACTGAAAAAGGACATGTGTCCAGCTAGACTAGCCCGGTCAACAAATGTAAAATAAAATAAAAATAAATAAAATCAATCACCATCAGGAGCATCTGTTTTGCAACTATGTGGACAGTACTTGTCACAACTCTCTGTTGTTCTTGACACATGGAACCAACAATTGACTACTGATGGGTAATGTGGTTCTGGCTTGTCTCGACAGAAGTCTCTGAGCAGGTGAACCAAGATGTTTATCACGAGGAATATTTCTGTGATTCAAGAGATTCAGGAAAGCATCACTATTATCTCATTTTGACTTCTCTAGCAACTGTTTTGCAATTTGAAATGCACATTCCACCAATCCATTTGACTGCGGGTATTCTGGACTACTTGAGACTTGAGTAAAGTCCCATTCTTCAGCAAATCCTTTGAACTGTTGGCATGTAAACTGCGTACGATTGTCAGAAATTACTTTATGTGGACAACCATGAACTGTGAAATGATGTTTCATTGTAGTAATGATAGCACTGGTTGCTAGGCTGGAAGTAGATCAGTCTCAAACCAAACTAGAGTAAGAGTCTACTAACACCAAATAATGTTGACCATTCCACTCAATGATGTCTGTGGCTACTGTCAACCAAGGTAGTTCCAGAATCTGGTTAAGCTGAAGTGGTTCCTTCTGTTGATGTGGCTTAGTAGTATTACACACTGAACAAGATGAAAGTGCTCTCTCAATGTCTTGTGGCAAGAATGCCAAAATACTCGTCCTCTCACCCGTCTTTTGGTAGAGTCGGTACCTGGGTGACCATGATGCAAAGTAGTAATGTTCTGTGGTTGCAAGGACTTTGGAACAATTCATTTTGGACCTTTCATTATGATACCTTTGTCAGCCAAAATGTCATTTCTGTGAGGAAAATAAGATTGCACTTCTTGAAGTAAACTAGATTGCTCTGACGGCCATCTGTAATTGATAAAGTGGTTGAAGCTTTGTAAAACTGGATCTGTGGCTGTGTGATCTCTTAGCTCATCAAGACATGTCGAAGAAAAATTTCTCACTTCCATGATTTCAAAATCCAGGTTCTCATTCTTTTGCTGTTCTGTGCTGTTTCTGGGCAATCTGGATAAGGTATCAGCAAGATAAAGAAGTTTGCATTTCTTGTAGACAAGATTGAAATTGTACCTTTGCAGTATCAGCATCATATGTTATGGTCTGGCTGGAGCTGAATGCATAGGCTTTCTCAAGATAGTGACTAATGGTTGGTGGTCTGTTTCAATCTGGATAGGTCTACCATAAGCATAATTGTGGAACTTCTAACATGCAAACATAATTAGCAAAAGCTCTTTCTCAGTCTTAGCTTTCTGCATCTCAGTTTGGGTAAGAGTTCTCGATGCATAGGCAACAGGTTGATCCTCTTATAGACTGACTACACCTAAACCAAATTTCAAAGCATCACAAGGAAGTGTTACTGTCTTGTGAACATCGTAGTATCCAAGTGTTGGTGGACTAGCAATTCTCTGTTTCAGGTCATTAAATGTCTTTGGAGTTGCGCTAACCAAGACCAGGATACACCTTTTCATATCATCTCTTTGAGTGACGCTGAAAGTTGGCTGAAGTTCGGAATGAACTTGCCTTGGTAATTGACCATGCCAAGAAAATGTTGCAGGGCTTGAACACTGGTGCTGGCTGTTTGTTTTGAAGGGTCTGGCCGTAGGCCTGTACTTGTAAATAAATTACCAACATAAGTAACTTCTTCTATCTTGAACTTGCATTTCTGTAGATTGAGCTTAAGATTCACTTGACGTGCCCTTTCCAGAACTTTTCTGAGGTTTCTGTCCTGTTCTGCTTCATCACAACCTCCTACCAGTATGTTGTCTACTGTAATAGCAGGATACCCAGAAAAAATGTGCTCCACTGCTCGTTGAAAGACTTAACTTGCAGAATTTATAACAAATGGCATTCTCAAAAATCTGTAACTGCCAGAGTACTAAAAGTACTGAGCAATAATGATTTTTTGTCAAGTTGAATTTACCAAAATGAACTCTTTCCAACTAAGACAGAAAAAATAGTGGCATTTGGCATTGAGGCTGCAACTTCTTCAACTGTGCGCATTGGATGATGAGGTCGTTTTAATGCTTTGTTCAAATCTCATGGGTCAGTACATATTCTGATGTCATCTGAGCTTTTCTTATGAGCTACCACCATGGAAGATACCCACTCAGTTGGAGTTTCAACTGGACAAATCACACCTTGTTGCACCATTTTAGCTAGTTCAGCTTTGACTCTGTCCTGCATGGCTATTGGAACTTTTCTTGTTGGCCTGATAACTGGATTGACCTCTGGATCTAATTTCATGGAGTACACAACTGGAAGTTTTCTTAGTTTTGTCTTGGAACAGATCAGCATGGGTAGAAAAAATGTACTGGGCAAAATTAGAGTAATGGTCTTTTAAGCCAACATGATCGACTTCCTTATTAAATGAAAGAAGTCCCATTTTCAAAGTGTCTCTGGGCCCTAATAATGACTGAATGTACCTCTTGACAAAATAAAATGACAAATCATGAAAGCATTACTGACCCTTCAGTTTGAATTTCTTCACCTCCATAAGCAACAAGCTATGCACACCTTGCCAAATCAAGCCTTTCACCTTTACACACACTGGCAAATGTTTCTGCTGACATAACATTGCACTTGGAACCTGTATCAGCTTTTAGCAATGTGGGTTTGCCATTTATCCAAACAGTATAAAATACCTCATTATTTGCTCTTAAATCTACAGCATTGACTGTTTCATGAAGCACTGACACACCATCCACGTAAAGAATAGGGCTGCCACTGTCTAACTGATTAATTCATTTCTTAAAATGTTCCCTTTTAATAAAAGAATATGGGCCTTTTGATTTACAAAACCTTGTTTGGGACCCATGCTTTGAGTTTGCTGACTCTCTCTTATGCATCACTGAGACTCTGCAAACTCTGGAATTTGCTAGAAAGTTCTGGGTTTACCATTGAGTGCTGCAGGGGTTACAGTTGCTGCTTTGTGCTTGAGCCTGTTTTTTTTAGCCTGTACAACAAAATTACTGTTTCCCCCTCTCTGGTATGGATAGCAGGTGACTACACAAATGAGGGTTCCCTTTCTATGGCTTCTGACCCAGCTAATTTAAGCAGAATAAATGCCTTTGTATGGTCATCTTTTTCAGAAAATGCAGCCTATTTGAAAATGTTGCACTCTTTCTCAAACACACTCTAGTTCTTAGCAATACTACTATCAAACGTAAGTGCAGTGAGTTTTTGAAATCCGTTAGCCATGTCCACAAAATATACACAAACACACTGAAAATATGGCCCTTATAATTATGTGAGCTTGTAACAACATTCAAGTGCTCAATAAATTATTTGAAATACTGTACTGGGCGAAATATGCTCTGTAATGGCTGTACTTTGGGAAAAATGCTTTGAAATGGCAGTACTTTGTCTGTACTTTGCGAAATAGTTTTACTGTAACACTGTACAAACTTGAACACTTTGTACACTTCTGATAACTCTGATATATTTGCTTAATACAAAAATGAGGTTGTTTCCCTTTATTCTTTTTATGGAATTCGGATTTTATTTCAAACATTTTCCTTAGTAATTTGAATATTTTTATTATCATACATATATCTGTTTATGCAAAAGTCATTTAGAATGTTCTGTATACCCCGTTTCATATTATGCAAAAAGAAAAAGTGCTGAGCAAGTTTTAATACCTGAAATTCATTTCTGACCTGTTTTGCAAAGTTTCCACATTTTGGGGATGATCGGCTCATCTGTATTCCTCCAGCTGTAAGCAAGTGCCCCTAGTCATTTTACTAAGCCACCTTTAACTTCATGCCCTTTGGATATGCCGGCTTCTGACTCTGTCCTTTAGACATGCCATTTCTGACACCATGTCACTCGTTCATCTCTAACACATATAACAAGAAGGCTGGGGTTTTTGTTTAGATACTTTAATACATAGAAACGCATCAGGAAAGATAGCAGCATCATTAAATGCGAACAAACAAGTTAACAGACCGACCTTACATGCATACATGCTTACATCTCAACTGCTTACTACAAAATGGCAGTCTAACTTGCATGTGCTCAGTATTTATATACTTGTGCAAGCCATTGGATAGCTTCTTAAAGGTATATACACACACACTGATCTACAAGGTGGAAATGTGCCAGCCAGTGTGCATGCAAATCAGAGCTCAAAGAGTGTGTGTCAGCTGCTTGGAGCAGGGACACAAAACACTGGTTTCACAAAGAGGGTGTGGGAGGACTTGGCTTGGAACCCAAGCTGAGGACTGTACTGTTAAGCTGTGCCAGTGGGGAGTCTTACTGGCGATCTGGAGAGAGACAGAGAAATCCAGACCCTAGGCTGTGTTCTCTGTGGGTCTATACTGTATATTCGAACTTTCTAAACTTTGAATCCCATATGTTCGACAACATATGATTGAAGTTTAAAAGTTCAAATATATTAAAAAAAAAAAAAAAAAAAAAAAAAAAACCCTTACCTTAACGGTGCAGGCAGGGGGGGCAAGCTTCCCCCCCACACCCCCTTCTTAAATATACCAACTCTGAGATCGCACTTCAGTGCAGAAAAAGGAAATTCTCCCATTCTGCACCAAACAGCGCCGTTACGTTTAACCTTCAAATGCTTGAAATTTCGCTCATATGGTGTCGACTATATGCCATTCGAAATTTCAAGTGTTTGTGGTTCTAATAGGAACCCATTCTCTGTATGATGTTAAGGGAAATTCTGCTTGATGCAGAGAGGTCTGCATTTGGAAATACTTAGTATAGCCATTTGTATTCCAAGTGAACATCCCTCTCCAGTGTCAGTGGTGAAGATTCAGGCTCCTTGATTACTAGCCCAGAGTGGGGACATCACAGCAGAATCCTCCCATCCCAAGGACCAGCTGTCTGCCAAAAAGAAAGTAAAAAAAGTTAGGGCTCATCTGGCTGCTGTCCAGTTTCCCTCAGACATTTCTTTTGAGTCTAGTGAAAGCCCAGAGGATCTTCTGGTAGTTGTTTGATTCCTATACCTTGACCCTGTCTGAGGCTAGCATGGATCCCCCCCCTTCTCGCATGCCCTTGTAGCCTTTTCAAATGTCTGTTCCTGACGTTGACTGAGAACCTCAGCTGATTATATTCAAAGGACCCATGGAGATTCCTCAGATGTTAGTTAGAGAGAAAATTCATATGACCATTATTGAATCCTGCCAGGTGTCTGACCCTCCCTGAATGTTTTGTGTGGACATCCCACAGAAAAAGAAGCAAATAATAAAGCATATTTCCCCTGTTGTTAAGCATTCCCAGTGTAACTGGCATGATTTCATGCAGGGTTTATTTAATACTTTGATGGCCCTAAAGCCTTCTCAGGGGATTTCTGTGCCTGCTCCTTCCAAGTCTTCCACTCCACTTAAGAGGTCCAGGCAAATGGATTCTTCAAATGAAGACCTGCACTCGGGAAAGAATCTCTGGCTTACTCTTTCCAAATCTCTACCCCTTTGGACTGTGATTCATAGGAGAAGGATTCCATCAAATCCAGCTTTCCCCCTGGAGGAACTCTCTTTTGGGGATACCATTGTCTATATGATGGATTATTTTAAGTGGGATTCTTCTCAAGTGTCTGAAATTCAGAAAATATATTATGAACTCCTACAGATAGAGTATCTTCAGGCATCTGCTGTCCCTCCTGTTTTGGCTGCCCTTCTGGATACTTTCTCAGCAGTGTCTGTAGCTCCTGCCTGTCAGCACCCTACACCTAAGTCAGATAGATTCAATAACATGCCTGAGGAGTACAAATTTCTTTATAAATGCCCTTCTGCTGTATTAGTCTCCTCTGATAAGCCATCCATGTTATTGCCTCTACTGAGCTATTGCCTTCTGATAAGGATAGCAGGGTTATGGAAAGGCTGTTCAAAAATTTTATGCTGCTGCAGTTTATCCTTTAGGGCCATCAACTAACAGACTGTCATGAATCGGTATGTTTTGGCCCTTCTTTCTGAGGTTTCTAAGGTGGATTCTAACCTTCATAACTCTTAGGAGAAAGCTTCTGCCCTTTCCCTGCTGGGCTCTTATTTTCGGTCAAATGTAGCTATGATGCAACTGATACTTCTTCCAGGGCTGCTGCCTTTGGTTCAGACATTATTCTTTGCTTTGTCTTCAGGCTTTGCTTGATGATATTAAGGCCAAACTTTTGGATGCACCTTTGGATAATAAAAATCTTTTTGGGGCTGATGCTGCTGAACTTTTCACGTCTCTGCAGGACAAGGGTAAAGCCCTGGAGGAGTTGAAATATATTTTTGTTTCTCCTATTTCTGAATTTCAGAGGAATTATGACTCTAAGTCTGCTTTTGTTCATAGGCAATCTTGCCCTCCTCCTAAGGGCAAGAAAGGTTCTAGGTGTGTGCCTCTTGCAAAGTCTACTGAGACTCCTGCCTCCCAGAAACCTCCTTTCCAGGATAAGCTAGGCTTTATTTGATAGTTTGCGTCATCCTGCCGTCAGCCAGGTTCCATTGTCCCTCCATATGTCCCTCTCTCTCTTCCAAATCGGCTTCAGATCACTCCAGACCCTTGGATTCTGTCCATTATCCATCAAGATTATTTCATGGTCTTGGAGTTCCATCCTACTTTTCAGACATTTCTCAACCTCCGTGGGAATAGCTGTGTCATTTCCCAGAGGTTTTTCACTCTGTTTCATCTCTGAGCACCATTCAAGCTGTACCTCATGCCCAGGTGGGAACGGGCTTTACTCCAGGATGTTTCTTGTCCTGCAAAAGAAGGGCATTTAGAGACCAGTTCTGGATCTTTCCCTGCTAAACACCTTTCCCAAGATTCCTTCCTTTCAGATGTTACTTGTGCAGAGATTATTTCCTGTTCTTTTAACCCCAGGTTTCTGGTCTCTCTCGATCTCAAGGATACATACTTTCATATCCCCATCCATCCTCACTTTAGGAAATTTCTATGTTTCTCTGTCTCTTGCTTGCATTTTCAGTTCTCTGCTTGCCCTTTGACATCTCTACTGTCTCAGCCAAAAGCCTCAGTCCTTTCATTCCTTTTTGTAGGGTTCAGGGAAATCAAATTTTCCATTATCTAGATGATCTGCTTATTCAAGCCCCTCCCCCAACACTATGCTGCAGGATCTCATGTTTGTTACTTCTATGTTACATAGTCTGAATTCACCATAAACTTCCTGAAATCCTGGTTTAGAAAGTGGATGCCCTGTCTTTTCCATGGAAGGGGGTGTTTATGTATGCCCTCCCTCCCCTTCCTCTGTTACCATGTGTCTTGCACAATATCAGACAGGACTTTCTCAAAATCTTGTTAGTGACTTCCTTTTGTCCCAGACACCATTGGATGTCCTTCGTGTTTCACTGTTGCAGTCATCACATTTGGGTTGTCCTGCCAGGGACAGCCCTCAGTCGGCCCGAATACCAGAGGCTTAGTATTTCTGCATCGGTTGCTGTCGCTCCAGGACTGACATCAGGTTGTTAGTGGTATAAAATCAGGCAGCCGATGCCATTACATCAGTCTTTCTTGCAGAGGAACCCAGAGCAGAAGCAGTTCGCACGAGTGCCAGTTGGGCCGCTACCTGAGTTTTCGTTTCCGAATTGAAGTCGAAGTTTTCTAAAGCTAAGTACCCTGTTGGGGATCTTTTTTCTTGCTCTGATTCAGGAAAAGTTAACAATTGTCTTGCCTGTGGAAAGCAAATACCATACCGAGATTTCCATTCTTACTGCGTCACCTGTTTAGACCCAGACCACGACGTCCCTTGCTGTCTCTTTTGTGCTTTGTTCAATGCCAGAACTATACGTCGTCGGGCCCTTATTGTAGCTAGATATTTTTGCTCTCAGTCCTCGAATTCTGATATGGCTTCAGTAAGCCATCCGACTACTGATCTTTTGAAAAAACATAAGGATAAAGACAGACAGAGACGGACCTCACAGGTCCAAAACTGCCGACGACGCTTCTTTTAAGCTAGTTGTCAGTTTTCCTGTCTTCATTGAGGCGCTTTCGTAGCCCCTGATGCCCGCTTCTGTGGATTTGCAGGCCACTACTGAGACCCTTTTGGAGTATGGTATGCCATGAGACTCTTCTTCGACTAAGGATCCTGCAGATGTCTCTACCTTGGATGGGTCCGGAGCCGCTGCGCATGCACTGGCTTCCGAGGAAGTACTTTGCACTACTGATACTCAACACAAACTGATGACTTCTTTCACGTCTTCAGTTCTTTCTAAAACTGTAGAGTTTCTAAGGCCCAAGGTACAAACTACGCCCAAAAAAAACGACGATCCAAGCTTAGGCACCTGCTTCCTTGCCTCAGTCTCAAATGCTTAAAATCACAGAAGACCTTATTATGCTTATTAAAGGAAGCCAAGCTACCCCTTCCAAAAGAAAGATAGACTTGTCCCTAGTAGTTTTATCTAACAGGAGTCCGATGACTGATGCCTTTGCATATGAAGACATGCAACCCCTCTCTGCTTATGAGCATTCTAATGCAGAGGAATCCAATCCTTCTGCCTCTCCACCCGAGGATTTTTCATGTGGTAAAACCCTTCATACTTTAAGGGAGCATTTCCAATGGGAATGTCGGGACTATCCTCAGTTAAAAAAGAGACTCAGGGAATTCTTAGATTTACCACAGCACAGACCTTTGGCCATTCCTCCTGTTTTGGATGTTGTTGTCGATGTTTTTATGGAATCCAGTTTGACTCCTGACACCCTTCCTGCTGCTGTTAGGAAACATGACAAGTACTACATAGTCCCTGACTCGCACAAATTCCTTTTCAAAAATCCTACTGCTAACCCAGAGGTCATCTCTTAAGGGCCTAAAGGAATTAAAGCAACCTCAGCTAAGAATCCCACCCCCTTAGACAGGGATTCCCGAGCTTTAGACAGGTGGGGTAAAAAAGTGTACACCTCTGCTACTCTTGCTGTTAGAGCACTAAATTGTCAGTTCCACATACCGAAATAGCAGCATACCACGGAACTCTTCAAATAAAAAATATCTTCCTTTCCTGCTTGTGCAGAAAATAAAGAATTACAAGAGCTTATGCATTCTGCAAGCCAAGTTACTTAGCACACCTTGCAATGTGGCTTTGATGCCCTAGAAGCATCTTGCAGGGCAGCAGTCACTGGTTCAGTCCTTAGAAGGCATGTTTGGCTTAAGGAACAAACCTTGCCAGACCATGTCAAATAAAAATTATTGGACGCACCATTGAACAAAGATAATTTGTTTGGCACCAAGACAGAAGAGGCCTTAAAAAAGGTGGAAGAAAAAGCTAAATCTATGCAGACAGTTAAAGACTTTTTACAGGTCCAGCCTCTGAGGTTCAGTAGGCACTGCCCCTGCAAGCACTGGTCCTTTCCGGCCGCCTTCAGGCCAGCTCAGCCCAGACCCAGGGTAAGCAGATCCCCCAGACAGCAGTCCCAGGGAATCCAGAGATCTAAACAATGGAGTTCCTCCTCTTCAAACACAAGGAGTGCTAAGCCATGCCCTTATGGTAAGAACTCACAATGACTTTACACCTCCATCCCTTACCTCTGCCCACCTGCTTGTTTTCCTAGGAGGAAAACTTTCCTTCCATGCAAACAACTGGGCCTCTATTACCAACGACCGATGGGTACTCAAAACAGTGTCCCAGGGACACAAATTTTATTTCCACACTCTGCCAACCCCAAAAGGGTTCCCAGATCTTTCTCCAAACCAGTGGGCAGAGGCCAAAAAGCAAGTCCTTTCCCTGCTTTCCATAAGGGCAATACAGCATGTTCCTGCAGACCAGATAGGCCAAGGTTTTTATTCAAGACTCTTCCTGGTACCCAGAAAAGAGGGCACCTGGCGCCCAATCCTCGATGTATCCTTTCTAAACACCTTTCTGATGATACCAAAATTCATAATACTCACCCTCCAGCAGCTTCTTCCCATGCTTTCCAAGGATGCTTGGTTAGCCACCCTAGACCTAAAATAGGCCTACCTACACATCCCAATCAGGGAATCTTGCAGGAAGTGTCTACATTTCACGGCAGATCTATGCACTTTCAGTTCTCTACTCTTCCCTTTGGCTTATCCACTGTGCCCAGAGTTAATGCCTGGCTCCAGCCATTGCATTTTGCAGACAAAGAAATATTAAAATTTACCCCTACTTAGATGATTGCCTGATTCAGGCAGACAGGAAAAGCTGTTACAGCACCTGACCTTTGTAAAGGACCTACTGATCTCCCTGGGGTATACTATCAACAAAAAGAAATCAAATCTAGTACCCACACAAAAAATTGTATTCCTGGGAGCAAGCCTAGACATGGCATCCCAGATGGCATTCCTTACTCGAGAAAAACAAGCCTATCTGACAGGCTACTTCTCTCAACTAGCCACCAGAACCCATTTTTCCACAAGGAAAATCCTGCAAGCTCTAGGTTTCATGGTCTCTTGCATTCTACTCATTCCATATACCAGACTGCATATGAGGAAACTACAGTGGTACCTAAAAAGCCTTTGGTTTCAACACTCTCAAGACGTGGAGACTATCATACCAATGATACCTTGTCTAAGAAAAGATTTCCTTTGGTGGGCAGTATACGACCACAACAAGGGACTTCCCTTCTCACAACCCCATGCCCCCAGACCCTCACTACAGATGCTTCAGACTATGCCTGGGGTGCACAGCTGGATGGCAGGTGCATTAAGGGCCATTGGAGCTAAAATCGAATACATCTGCACATCAACCAAAAAGAGATATGCTAGCTGTTAAGCATGCCTTTCAGACCCCTACTCTCCCTGGGGCCTCTACTGATCAAAACAAACAATACCACAGTGATGTAGTATATCATCAAGCAGGGAGTGACTCACTTTTATCCTCTCTGCAGGCTCACCATGACCCTTTGGCAGACGGCCTCAGCCATGCAGCTACACCTGCTAGCACAATTCCTGCCAGGTTCCCTAAACTCTCTGGCAGACAACTTAAGCAGAAACCTGCTAGACCCACACGAGTGGCAGCTAGACTGCAGAACCTTCACCCTTGTAACCCAGAAATGGGTCAGCCCGAAGTTGGATCTCTTTGCCTCCCACTCCAATCATCAGCTCAGCAAATTCTGCACCAGGGAACCTCACAGCAAGGCCTGAAAAGTGGGTGCTGTATCCTTCCAGTGGGCAAACCTCTCGATCTGTTCATTTCCCTCTCTACCACTCATTTCAAGGGTACTGCTCAAAGTAAGGGAGGAAAGGCTGAGGACAATCCTGATTGCCCCAGACTGGCCATACCAGCACTGGTACCCACTGCTGCGCAGCCTGTCACCCCCTGCCACCATGGCACCTACCTCGGATCCCAACATTCCTGACCCAGACGAATGGAGAATTCATGCATCCCCAATTGCAGACCCTCAACCTGGCAGCCTGGCTTATTCTCTGACCTCTCCTCAAGCTACCAGCCTAAGCAAACAAGTCCTAGATATTATACATGAGGCTAGATGCCCCAGCACTAGAAAATCCAATGCTGACAAGTGGAAAAGGTTTTGCACCTGGATCCAGGCTAAGGGAGCCGAAACAGCACAGCCCTCCCTACCGCTCATCCTGGATTACCTAGCAGACTCACTGCACAGGGGTCTATCCTTCTCTTCTATTAAAATTCATGCCTCTGCCATCTCTGCTCATTACAGCACAGAGCCACCTCTCTTCTCACACCCTCTCATCAAACAGTTCCTAAGAGGGGCTAACAACTTAAGGCCACCCAGAAAAGCTCCTACCCCAGCTTGGGACCTTAACTTTGTTTTGGAAAAGCTCACCCTACCCCCCCCCCCCTTGAACCTGCAGCTTCAGCAGAGTTAAAATTCCTCTCTTGGAAAACAGCCTTGCTTTTGGCTATCACTTCAGCTAGAAGGGTTTCAGAGCTACAAGCACCCATGGCTGTAGAGCCCTTCATCATTTTCCATGCTGACAGGGTCTCCCTCAGGACTAACCCATCCTCCATATCTAAAGTGGTGTTCAGTGTGGCTCTCAACCAATCCATTCATTTGCCCACCTTTTTCCCCAACCCACAAAACAAGGGGGAAAGGATTCTGCACTCTCTAGATATGCACAGACAGCTCAGATTCTGGATAGGACTAAATCTTTTAGAAAACCTAACCAACTGCTTATCAGCTTCGCAGCAGGGGCAGAGGGCAAGGCCATATCCAAACAAACAATCTCCAAATGAATAGCACACTGCATCCATTTCTGCTACAAACAGCATGGGAAACCACCCCAAAGGGGGTCAGGACACATTCCATGAGGGCAACTTCCACCTCTGCAGCTTTTCTCAGAAGGGTCCCCACCAGGGACATCCTGGAGGCTGCAACATGAACTTCTGTTCATACCGTCACCAATCATTACCACCTGCCTATCTTCTCCAACTCCAGGGCAGGCTTTACCACCGCAGTCTTATAGGGCATTCTAGCCAGCCCCCAATCTTCTTGACTGCCTCCACCCTTTTCTTCACTTTGGGAATCGACCCAAATGTGATGACTACAACAGTGAAACATGAAGAACATAGTACAGTTGTGTACACTTAGCATAAATGTAGATGTTCGAGTGTATTCACTGTTGCAGTCCTGCCCCCCCCCATCCCCCCTTGTCTATCTCTCTCTCTCTATCTATTCCTCTCTCCTTACAGAGAATTTTTGGTATTTACTTTCTACTGGTGGTGGTGTTCCACCATAACCTAGTTCCCGATGTGGGGGCTCCTGACAGTTGGGGCAAGAAAAACTGATGTAATGGCATTGGCTGCTTGAGTTTACACCACTGACGACCTGACGTCAGTCCTGGAGTGACAGCAACCAATACAGAAATAATAAGCTTCTGTTATTCGTGCCGACTGAGGGCTACCCCTGGCAGGATAACCCAAATGTGGTGACTGCAGCAGTGAATACACTCGAACATCTGCATTTATGGTAAGTGTACACAACTGTATTTTCTCTCCCCCTTTTCACTTGGCCAGGGGCAATCTCCATGAGTTACCTCACCATGCGGATCATCTCACAGATAAGGGATCTCTTATCCATCCTCACTTGTCCACTGTTTAACTGATGATGCTGTGGATGACAGAGTTTTGATCCTTTGCAGACACCTCTTTTCTGAGGATGTATTTCAGGTTCTTCAGGAGGCCAGGGAACCCACTACCAGGAAATTATATATGTTCAATTGGAAGCAATTTTCTGTCTGGTGTCTGTCATGCCATCGGGATCTTCTGTCTGTGGAGGGGTCCTCTTCTTCACTCTTATTTGCATGATTTGCCCCATACTGGGTCGGCATATTCTGCTATTAAAGCTCACCTGTCAGCAATTTCTGTATATCTGTGTGTGTGTGTGTGTGTGTGTGTGTGTGTGTGTGTGTGTGTGTGTGTGTGTGTGTGTGTGTGTGTGTGTGTGTTTAAAAAAAGTTTACACACCCTTGTTAAAATGCCAGCTTTTTTGTGATATAAAAAATGAGACCACAATAAATAATTTCAAAACTTTTCCCACCTTTAATGTGACCAATAACCTGTATAATTCAATTGAAAAACAAATCTGTTAGGGAAAAAATATAAAAAATAAAAAATGTACAATAAGCTGGTTACATGAGTGCACACCCTTAAACTAATACTTTGTTGAAATACCTTTTGATTTAATTGCAGCATTCAGTCTTCTTGGGTACATACCTGTCATCAACTAAAGAGACTCTCATTAACCCCAAATAAAGTTCAGCTATCCTGGTAGGATTTCACCGACGTACGCAGTTGCCTTCTACAGCAAAAGTCATTTATCGCAGAGAGCTTTACAAAGCATCAAAGGGATCTCACTGCTGAGAGTTTAAGGGTGTGCACTCTTATGTAACCAGATGGATGGGATGTATTTCTTAGATCTGAATCGGTTTGTCAGAATGGATAAACTTTTTTAGGTATACTGTTGGATGTTGGCTTTAGTTTCACTAAAAGTTTACGTATAGTAGAGGCAGAGCATGAAAGGAAGGAGAATGAATGTGACTGGCTTGGACAGGATGGAAGAAGAGAGCATTGGGAATTGTTATAAGTCAGTTATAGTTCTGTTAATTTCTCCAAATCTTTTGAGTTTCTAACACCTTGATGGGAATGGACACCATTCTTAAAGGGACACTCCCAGAGTTTAAAATTCGGGTCCACACTACAGCTGAAGAAAGTCACACCCACTTTACGTCACTTACCTTCCCACCCCTGGTGTCCTTTTTCTTTTAACTATCTTGTATGTCCTCAGTTCCAATTCTGTTTTGCCTCCCAGTGTCAACTACGCTTTGGTTTTACGGTCCTATAACAGAAGTCCGTATTTTTGCCTCATATTTTTCTTTCACTTGTCATAAAATTGATCGCAAATCATTAAAGAAAGACGTTACAAAATAAAGACTGCCATTTCACTTTCAGATTTCATGCCCTTCAGAAAACTGATGCTAATGTAAAACCTGTTATTCTATCAACATTCTAAGTTTGAAAGAACAATTTAAAAAAAGTCCAGATTTCTGGATCTAAGAGGCTGAGAGGTATTGTCCTGCTTTACAGCTACTCCATACATTAATACCGTTCATTGTGGTTCATTTCTGTAGTGACCACAATGAGCAGTCATCCTTAAAGGAGCACTTTTACTGTCCGTAACAGTTGTACCTCCCACTATGTTAGGCTTTGTCTAGATTTCTTGCCAACTAAAAGCCTGAAAGGTATAAGGTTCCTTCCCTGCTTTGCAACTACTCCCTGCGTTAATGTTTTAGTTTTAGACAGATTGTTCATTGTGGTTTGTTTCTACAGTAACCACAATGAACGATCGTTGTAAAAAAGAACATTTGTACTGTCCAGAGCACTTGTACCTGGGGTACAGTACCCCCTTTATTTCATGGTTTGTCCAAATTTCTTGCTCTAACAGGCTGAGGCGCGATTGTTGAGGCATTGTTGCAAAAATAAATCTTTTACTGTCCAGAGCAGCTGCACGTCTTCTTTATTTTAGGCTTTTGTCTGGATTTCTTTCTCTAAGAGGCAGAAAGATATGGTGATGTTCTTCCCTGGTTTGTAAATGAATAACACAGTTTTTGTAGAGAGATCGTTCTTTGTGGTTAGTTTGTATGGTAACCTCAATGAACGATCTTTGTAAGAGAGAACTTCCTCCAAAACTTTAAAAAAAAGGAACAAAAATAATGTGAGGGCATTGCTTTGTACACTGCTTCCTACATTAACAACTTACATCTTTAGTACAGCGATCGTTCATTGTGGTTAGTTCCTAGGGCAACCACAGTGAAGGATCATTGCAAAAAGAAAACTTTTAATGTCCAGAGCAGCTGCCCTCCTTTATTGTAGGCTTTGTCTGGGTTTCTTGCTCTAAGAGGCTGAAAGGTATGGTGAGGTTGCTCTCCCTGCTTTATACATGAATAACATAGATCTTCTTCGTGTTTCACTGTTGCAGTCATTACACTTGGGTTATCCTGCTGGCAGGCTACCCTCAATCGGCCTGAATTCCAAAGTCTAGGTCCGGCATCAGTTGCTGTCACCTCTTCCCTGACGTCAGTGCGCCAAGGGTATAAAAGATTCAGCCGACGCCATTTTCTTCAGTCTTTCTTGCCGCGCGGTGCCCGAAGCATAAGCAGTTAGCAAGTGCCGGACGGCCGACTCCTGAGATTTTCGTGTTCGAATTTCAGATCCGAAGTCTTCATTAAAAGCTAAGTACCCAGTTGGGGAAACTTTTTTCTTGCTCCAGACCGATGTCAGAAAAAGTTAATAATTGTATTTCTTGTGGGAAGCAAATACCTCAATAAGGACTTTCATTCTTACTGTATTCCTTGCCTAGGCCCTGACCACGATGTTGCTAGTTGTCAGTTTTGTGCTAGATTTAACCAACTCACTATTAAGCGTCGGTACGATTTTGCATTACACTATTTTGGCAGAAGATTTAATTATACAATGTCGTCAGCTAGCCATCCGACTACTGGAATTCACAAGAAACGCAAAGAAAAAGAAAAGGACAGGCATCTGAGGTCCAAAACCGACGATGGGGCTTCTTTTAAGCCAGTCAGTGAGGTGCCTTCGCAGCCCCTGACTCCAGCTACCTTACACCCGCAGGCCGCTACCGACTCCCACGTGGAGTCGACTAGGCCACTGGAAGTTCAAGGTATTGGACCTTCGGAGACTATTCCCTCAGATGGGTCCAGAGCCGCTGAGCAGGCATCGGCTTTTGAGGGTGTTTTCAGGCCTACTCAATTACACATTAAAACGACTTCAGCTTCAAAGGCAAAGACTAAAACACCTTTAAAGACAAAGAAACAATCACAAAAGCCTCATGGACAGGCCTCCATGCCCATAAAACAGATGATCAAAATGGCCGAAGACTTGATTACTTTGATCAGGGGTTCCCATTCCCCACCTGATAAAAGGCCTAGGCAAGAGACAGAATATGAATCTTCAGATCAGGTTTCCATTTCATCTGATTCCTCTTCTGATCAGGAATACTCTCTTCCTCCCTATGAGGATTCTGATGCTGAAGAATCTATCCCTTCAGCCTCTGCTCCTAAGGATTACTCTTTTGGGGAAACCTTGCATACCATGAGGGAGCATTTCCACTGGGAGAGCCAAGATTTTTCAGAATCTAAGAAAAGGCTCAGAGACTTCCTTTTACTACCACAGCACAGGCCCCTAGCTATTCCACCTGTGTTAGATATTGTAGTTGATGTATTTTCATTCTGACCCCTGACTCCTTACCTCCAGCTCCTGTTAAGCCAGACAGGTATTACAGGGTTCCTGACTCTCATAAATTCCTTTTCAAAAACCCTACTGCTGACCCAGGAACTATCTCTCAGGGTCCCAAAGGGGTCAAGGCTTCTGCTGCAAAAAACCCTACCCCCTCTGACAGGGATTCTAGGGCATTGGACAGATGGGGAAAAAAGATTTACACTTCTGCTACCTTGGCTATAAGGGCTTTAAATTGTCAGTTTTATATGCTCAAATATCAGCAATATATTATGTCACTGCTTAAACAGAAAATGTTGATAAATTCTGAATGTGCAGGAAAACAAAGAAATGCAGGATTTATTGCATGCAGCTGAACAAGTTGGAAAGCTTACTTTGCAATGTGGTTTTGATTCTTTGGTTCTGTCATCAGGAGGCATGCCTGTTTAAAGGAACAAAATCTGCCTGATCATGTAAAAGCAAAATTATTAGATGCTCCATTACAGCATGATACCTTGTTTGGTGATAAAGCAGAAGAGGTGTTAAAGAAAATGGAGGACAAAGCTAAATCTACGCAAACGGTTAAGGATTTCTTACAGGTGCAGCCTCCAAGATTTAGCAGACTCTGGCCTACAAAGAATTGGTTCTTTCCAGTGTCAAACCACAAAGGAGAAAATACAGACACCCAAGAGGCAGATCCCAGCCCCAAGGTTCGTACAGGTCTAAACAATGGGGTGCGTCTACCTCCAAAAGTGGAGAAGACAAATCACAGCCATACAGGAAACAATCCCAATGACTTCCCCCTGCCTGCACCAAGCACTTATCTTCTGGCAGCACCTTTAGGGGGAAAACTAGCACTTTTTTCTCAAAACTGGCACATAATAACCCAGGACAAATGGGTCCTAGACATAGTGTCACAAGGCTGCAAGTTTCATTTCCATACCCTGCCAAGGATAAACGGCTAGCCAGACTTGCCAAAACATCTATGGGCAGAGGCACAAAAGCAAGTCTCATCCCTCATGGACATGAGGGCCATTCAACAAGTACCAGAGCAAGAGCAGGGACAAGGATTTTATTCAAGACTGTTCTTGGTACCAAGAAAGAACAAGACCTGGAGACCAATACTGGACCTATCTATTCTAAACACATATCTGGATATACCAAAATTCAAAATGTTGACTCTACAGCAACTTCTGCCCATGCTGGGCAAGAAGGCTTGGCTTGTGACTTTAGACCTAAAAGAGGCATACCTTTATGTCCCAATCAGACAAACATGCAGAAGATACCTCAGATTCAAAGCTGGCTCAATGCACTACCAATTCTCTGCACTGCCCTTTGGCTTATCTACTGCGCCCAGGGTCTTCACAAAGTGCCTGGCACCAGTAATTGCATTCTGCAGATAAAGAGGAATACAAATATACCCTTACTTGGACGACTGCCTCATTCAAGCAGAGAACAAGGACATTCTGCTACAGCATCTGGCGTTTGTACAGAGATTTCTAACAGGCCTAGGGTACACAGTCAACGAAAAGAAATCAAAACTAGTATCATCTCAAGAGATAATATTCCTGGGATACAAGCTTAAATACAACTGCCCAGATGGCTTATCTCACACCAGACAAACAAAGGCAACTGACTACCTATTTCAACCTGTTGGCAACAAAGGCCCAGTTATCTGCAAGAAAAATTCTGCAGGCTTTGGGCTTCATGGCATCCTGCATTCTGCTAATTCCATATGCGAGACTGCATATGAGGAAACTTCAATGGTACCTAAAAAGTGTTTGGACTCAACATTGCCACAGCCTGGAAACATTAATTACCCTCATTCCCTGCCTGCAGCAGGAGTTTCGATGGGCGAAGGCTTGTCACCAGAACAAGGGACAGCCATTCACTTTACCCCCAGCCAGGCAGACATTAACAACGGATGCATCAGATTATGCCTGGGGGGCCCACATGGCAGGAAGTTGTATTCAAGGCACATGGTCCGCAAACCAAATGCATCTACATATAAATCAAAAAGAGATGCTAGCTGTTCAGAATGCCCTGACAGCCTTCAAGGACCTACTTCATCCGGGACAACTACTGATAAAGACAGACAACACCAGGGTCATGTGGTATATAAACAAGCAGGGAGGCACTCATTCTTACCCCCTTTGCAGACTAGCCATGACTTTGTGGGACACAGCATTGACTTACCAAGTACATCTGCAGGCACAGTTCCTGCCAGGAAAGATAAATACTCTGGCAGATGAACTAAGCCGAAACCTCATGGATCCCCACGAGTGGAAATTGGATCCACAAGTCTTCAGCATGATAACAAGGAAATGGGGATGCCCGGATATAGGTCTATTTGCTTCTCCTCACAACTGCCAACTCAAAAGATTCTGCACAAGGACTTATCACAGACAAGCATGGAAAGTGGATGCCCTATCTTTCAGGTGGAAAAGCTTAGCAGTGTATGCCTTTCCTCCACTGCCTCTACTCCCCAAGGTACTCCTAAAGGTCAGACAAGATAAGCCAAAGATGATACTGATTGCCCCAGACTGGCCCCGCCAGTACTGGTATCCAATCCTAAGGAACTTGTCTCAGTGCCTGGCTTGGACCTTGCCTCAAGTTCCTCATCTACTATCCCATCAAAACAATCAGATCCTGCACAGCCAGCTAAAGACTTTAAATCTGGCAGCATGGCGAATAATGTAGTCATACAAAACTCACCTCTCACTAAAGCTGTGATGGATGTCATTTTGGAGGCCAGAAGATCTAGTACCAGCAAATCTTATGCTGGAAAATGGAAGAGATTCTGTGCTTGGAACCAGGCACAAGGAATTGACACAGCTATACCAAATATTCCTCAGATTTTGCAATACTTAACTGAGATGCGGGACAAAGGCCTATCCTTTTCATCAATTAAAATTCATGCCTCTGCCATTTTGGCTCATTACAATACAGAACCACCAATCTTTTCTCATCCTTTGTTAAGGCAGTACCTCAGAGGAGTTAAAAACTTAAGGCCTCCAAGGAGATCACCAATACCTGCATGGGACCTCAATTATGTCTTGGAAAAACTCACCCTGCCTTCTTTTGAGCCAACCGCTACAGCTGATATAAAGTTTTTATTTTGGAAAATAGCTCTGCTCTTAGCAATAACTTCTGCAAGACGAGTCTCAGAGCTACAGGCACTCATGGCTGTGGAACTTTTTATCATTTTTTATCCAGACAGGGTTTCTCTGAGGACAAACCCGATATTTATGCCTAAGGTAGTGTCAGTGTGGCCCTTAACCAAACTATTCATCTGCCTACTTTTTATCCAAACACACAGAATAAGGGGGAAAGAATTCTGCATTCTTTGGACATACACAAACAGCTACGCTTCTACTTGAACAGAACAAAAGCTTTCAGAAAGACAGAGCAACTCCTAGTGGCATATGCTGCAGGATCATGAGGAAAGGCTATCTCAAAGCAGACTATTACATAGTGGATAGGCCACTGCATAAGTTTCTGCTATTCACAACATGGCAAGCCAGTGCCTAAGGGCATTAGGCCTCATTCATCCAGAGCATCAGCCACTTCAGCAGCCTTCCTCAGGGGAGTACCAACCAAAGACATTTTAGAGGCTGCTACCTGGAGTTCAGTGCACACCTTTACAAAGCACTATCATTTACCACTTTACTCTAAATCCAGGGCAGGCTTTGCCAATGCAGTTCTGCAGGGCCTCATAGCCGCTCCTAATACTATTTAGCTCCAGCCTCCCAACCATAGCTTTGGGATTCAACCCAAGTGTAATGACTGCAACAGTGAAACACGAAGAACATAGTACAGTTGTGTACACTTACCATAAATGTAGATGTTCGAGTGTATTCACTGTTGCAGTCCAGGTTACCCACCCACCATCCCCCATATCTTTGCTGGAACTTATCTGCACTTCTCTAATCTCTACAACCTATATGGTGTATTTGCTTGTAGATGAAGGTATAATATATTTTGGTGCATGCATGTTTTATTGGCATATTTTTAGCCTACCTTTTTGGGGGCACCTGATATCTGGGGCAAGAAAAACTGAAGAAAATGGTGTTGGCTGCATCTTTTATACCCCTGGCGCACTGACGTTAGGGAAGACGTGACAGCAACCGACGCCGGACCTAGACTTTGGAATTCAGACCGACTGAGGGTAGCCTGCCAGCAGGATAACCCAAGTGTAATGACTGCAACAGTGAATACACTCGAACATCTACATTTATGGTAAGTGTACACAACTGTACTTTTTTTAGAGAGATCGTTCTTTGTGGTTAGTTTCTATGGTAACCACAGTGAACGATCTTTGGAAGAGAGAACTTCCTCCAAAAGTTTTAAAAAAGGGAGCAGGAATAATGTGAGGGCATTGCTTTGTACACTGCTTCCTACGTTAACAACTTACTTCTTTAGTACAGTGATCGTTCATTGTGGTTAGTTTCTCTGGTAACCACAATGAAGGATCATTGCAAAAAGAAATATTTTACTGTCCAGAGCAACTGCTCCCCTTTATTTTAGGCTTTGTCTGGATTTCTTGCTCTAAGAGGCTGAGAGGTATAGTGAGGTTTCTCCCCTACTTTACAACCACTCCCTACATTAGTATTTTAGTTTTTTGACAGATTGTTCATTGTGGTTCATTTCTATGGCAACCACAATGAACAATCTTTGCAAGAAAAAACTTTCTCCCAGAGTTTAAAAAGGTGAACAGGAATAATGTGAGGACTTTATCTGCAAATGTGAACAGAGTTAATAAGGCTAATAGTGGTGCAATGGTGTATGCAACTAGTTAGAGATATTCTGGCAATGCAAGATTGAGATTTGTGTAAAGGATAGACTTCAGTTTGAAAAATATTGGGGTGTAGGTTGTATATCGTTTGGATAGGAAAGATGTGGAAGGAGTTTATGTGTATGAATAGTTTGAGAATTAAATATTAGACCTGTGTATAATTAGGCAGATAGGGCTACTATGTTGGATGTCAGGTATGAAAATTAAGTTTCTAAACCAATAGGTATTTCTGCCTGTACAAATATAAAGGAGAGAGAAATATTTGAAGAGATTAGGAAGTATGGGATAGTAACTATGAAAGTGATAATGAAATTTGAATGACACTTTATGAATGATTGGTAACAAAGGGCAAGATTAAAAAAAAAATAAAATAAATTATATGGTATGGGAAAATTATCAACAGATGTACAAAAGTGGTGTGCGTTAAAAACAGAGAGGTTATTTTGTTTTACCTGAGATGTTTAACAAGATTATGAGGATTTTGGAAAGGAGCTGCTGACAAGGGGGCTGTATGGTTAGAACTGAATGAAAATAAGGATAGCATTTTACAAGGGAAAGGCATTACAGAAACACATGAAACTAGATTAAGTGGGAAAAATGTGATTCAGGGAGCAAAGGGTATTTTGCAAGGGCCATTTATGTATGCGAGGATTCTTTGAATCTTGGACAGAATGATAGTTGGATTTCAAACCAAAATGATAAAAGGATACATATTATACTAAAAATAGGAGGAATAGAAAAGAATAGAAAAATATTAATAAGGAAATGCATAATTTGGAGGTAAATAGTGATGAATCTTTTGCGGAAAAAGCATCAGGTAGTTAAGTGGAATGAGTAGAAAGGATATTATACGACACAGACTAATTAAAAAGGAAAGAAAAAGAGCTATGTCCTTTTCTGGCAAAGGTGGTTAAGGAAGAAAACAGAGACATGAAAGGAAAGGTCAGAAAATATGGACAAAACAAAAGATTATAATGGAGGTAATTGAGGAATATTTCAAGGAAACATGGTGGAAAAAAGATGGTGAATAAGATAAACAAGGGTGTGAAGGAGATTTTTATTAAATGTGGTGAAAGGCAGGGCTGTCAAGAGTGGGCTTTTTTCATTATTACTGAATGTGTTGGCAGGTGAAGTATTTGAGTGTGTGAGGGTTACTGTATATGAGAGGAAGAACTGAAACTCCTTTGTTTTTATTTGACACAACTGATATAATAGTAAACACAGGCTGGATGAAGGACATTTTGATAGTATTCGTAGGATTATAGGAAGTTACTAGGCTAATGGCCTTAGGGTTCTTACAAGCAGAGTCAATTTCTACCCTTATTTCAACGATCAGCACAACTTGCCCTTGTCCAAGAGGGGGTAACAAGTGTAACCCCTAGGGTGAGTGTACGGTTACCCATCCAGCCATCCAGATTGTGTTTGAAGAGGGCCAATGAGGTTCTCAGTTTGATAGGAAGTAGGTGTCCATTCCAAAGGTATGGTAACCTCTGGGAGACAAATTATTCTCTCCAACAGGTTCTATTACAGGGCAATCCCAGCGTTTAAAATTTGGGTACAAATCTAGGATAGCAAAAGTAACACCCACCTTGACAACATCACGTACGGTACTTTCCACAGTGTTGTTTTACTTAAATTATTTTGAACATCCACTTCCCCAGTCTTGATTTAATTCCCATTGTGAACAAATCCCTCACTTGCTTTCCTGTCAGCTTTCTGGAAGAAATAAACTGCTTTATCTAACAAACATTTATATTTCTTCACTCTTCATTTGCTCTGTTTCTACTGATCATTTTCTTCAGATAATAGTCAGTTTTTCTCGACTTAACAGTTCTACAAAAAGGGGACAAAAAGAAAAAAATGTAGGTTGCAGGCAATTAAGTATAGCTGCATAGCACTAAAACACTGTTCCATTAACGTGTCTGATTTTCTCATGACATAGCTACAACCCCCTTGAATTTCATGTAAAAAAATGAAGGACATTACACTTAATTCATTTAAATGCTTATGTCATCATCATTTCTATGTACATTTAATTTTTTTATAGTTATTAGTAAATATTGCCATGTTCTTCTACGAAAACATTTAAATGACCACAATGTAATCTCTAATTTAACATTAAATTCAAGGAGATCATCTCTATGGCAACAGACAATAAGACGAGTTACCAGAACAGTGCTTTCCAGCTTTTCAACCAGCCAAAAAAAATGAACAGGTCCCATGATATTGAGAATCCTACAATCTAAACTGATTATCTATTCACTGTTTAGGCTTTTCAGATGTTATAAACATGACCTATCAGCATTCTCACTCAAAACAGCAGACAGGATACATGGGACCATAGAGTTTGTGAGAAAAGACCTGGAACAGTAAGACCTAACTGTTGAATAAGATAGGAGAGTGGCATCGAATCATGAGAAGTGGTGACAGTTGCATGACAATCTTACCATTTTTTTCCTAAATTGTATCAAACAGGGGTTGATGAGATTACTGATAGACAGGAACTATACAATGCTGCAAGACTGGTTATTTCACAATCACTCTTATCTTCTTTCCATGTAACATGTTCTAATACTTAATCCTCAACATACCTACTATTATTACATTTTGCCTGAGTTGTTTCTGAGTCTACTTACATTTTCTGAGTTAAGCACTAATTTCCCCATCTCCGTGTACCTCATTTCCCCCAGATTAAATAGCAAATATAAGATCCAGAAAATGTGCCAGATGTTGGGGCAACTGCAATATAAAGTCTTCATACTGAAATGTCAATGTACTTATGAAAGCTGCAAGCTTTTTGCAGATATAACACTGGTTAAAATGAGTCCTGACTCAGGATTGTATCATGCTGCGTTCATGAAAGGAATGCACTTTCAGGAATTATTTAACTTTGCCTCACATATCAACTAGACTATCAAAACTGTTAACAGAAAACTTGGCTCTCTCTACAGAATAAAATCTTTCCTTATTCCTGAAACCAGAACCACCATTACCCATACCCACCTTATCTCTACCCTCTTGTATGCCTTACCTATATATGCCAATCTTTCTAAAAGTAACCTTACTAAACTGGCAACCTGCTATAACAACATTGCCAGATTTGCCACAGGCTCACCTTTTAGAACCCACCACTGTTTAAATCCTAAACAGCTAGGATGGCTAGAGTTACAAAATCAGCTAACATTTCAACAATTTACCATCACTCATAAGATACTTTATCAGCCAAGTAATACTCCTATTCTCAGTACTCTTATCAGCCCTTATAGAAATCTTACTACCCTTCTCACAGCAAATAAATTACTGACAACTATCCAGAAATCCACTAATAAAGCAGGTGACTCCCTGTTCTCCATTTCTGTAGGGAAAATCTGGAACAGGCTACCCAGCAATCTTCAATTACTGTCATCACTACCACTCTTCAAAAAGCAACTAAAACTACTCCTTAAAGCACAATGGCTATGCCCATGCACTAACCCAGATTAAAACTAATTCTTCAGCATTACTTGTCTTTTACAACCTTTTCTGATCTCTCAGCCTCTTTAATGCTTCATTTTTTGCAAGCCTCATTTTGCCTGCAAGCTTCCTTGTAGTACTTACAGTTTGTTAACTTACCCCTGCTCCATGCACCCACTTCATAGCTTTGAATGTATGTCATCTATTCCCCTTGAGTGTATAACTTCTAAACAAACCTATAGTGAATTTCTATGTATCTCACTTTGCCTACTCTCCCTTGCCAGTTGTCAACCCTTTAACCTGTATATCTTGCGTCTGCAACTGCTGTATTTACTATACAGTATATCCATGATTCTTAGCATGTTGTTTGTATAATGCTAGCCTATACTAATGTTTGTTTCTCTGTGTGTACACACATGTCATGTTGTTTCTATAATGTTAGCCTATACTTTAATTTATTTTTTTTAGTTTTGATTTGTTCTATGGTGTCTATCATTGTGTACTACTGTTATATTACACAGATTGTAGCTTTTCTCCCCGGGCCTCTACTGAAAATGGACATGTATCCAGCTAGACAAGCCCGGCCAACCAATGTAAAATAAAAATAAATAAAAACAAGATTTCTGTCTCACTTCTTCTTCTTTTGGCTGTTCCCATTAGGGGTCGCCATAGCAGATCATCTGTTTCCATTTCTTCCTGTCGTCTGCATCTTGCTGTGTCACACTAACCACTTGCATGTCCTCTCACACCACATCCATAAACCTTATCTTAGGCCTTTCTCTTTTCCTCTTACCTGGCAGCTTCATCCTTAGCATCCTTTTCTCAATATACGTAGCATCCCTCTTCAGCACATGTCCAAACCAGTGCAATCTCACCTCTCTGGCTTTGTCTTCAAACCGTCCAACCTGGGCTGACCCTCTAATATACGTATTCCTAATACTGTCTACCCTCGTCACTCCCAGTGCAAATCTTAACATCTTTAACTCTGCCACATCCAGCTCTGACTCCGGACTTTTTGTCAGTAGCACTATCTCCAACCCATATAACGTAGCTGGTCTCAGTACCCTCTTGTTAGACCTTCCCTTTCACTCTTACTGGTACTCGTCTGTCACAAATCACTCCTTACACTCTCCTCCACCCACTCCACCCTGCCTGTACTCTCTTCTTCACCTCTCTTCCACACCCGCCATTACTCTGAACTGTTGATCCCAATTATTTAAACTTACCCACCTTCGCCAACTCTACTCCCTGGATCCTCACCATTCCTCTATCCTCCCTTTCATTCACACACATTCTGTCTTAGTCCTGCTGACCTTCATTCCTCTCCCCTCTAGAGCATATCTCCACCTTTCCAGGGTCTCCTCAACCTGTTCCCTACTCTCACTACATATCACAATGTCATCTGCAAACATCATAGTCCACGGGGACACCTGTCTGATCTCGTCTGTCAACCTGTCCATCACCACTGCAAATAAGAAAGGGCTCAAAGATGATCCTTGATGTAATCCTACCTCCACCTTAAACACATCTGTCACTCCGGCTGCAGATCTCACCATTGTCACACTACCCTTGTACATATCCTGTACCACTCTTACATACTTCTCTGCCCCTCCTGACTCCCTCATACAATACCACAACTCCTCTCTAGGCACCCTGGCATATGCTTTCTCTAAGTCCACAAAGACACAATGCAACTCCTTCTAACCTTCTCTGTACTTTGCCATCAAAACTCTGAGAGCAAACATCGCATCTATAGTACTCTTTCCTGGCATGAAACCATACTGCTGATCACTAATCTTCACTTCCCTTCTTAACCTAGTTTCTACTACTCTTTCCCATAATTTCATGCTGTGACTGATCAGTTTTATCCCTCTGTAGTTATTACAGCTATGCACATCACCTTTATTATTAAAAATCGGTACCAAACAGTTTTTCTCCACTCCTCAGGCATCCTCTCACTTTCCAAGATTTCATTAAACAATCTGGTTAAAAATTCCTCTGCCATTTCTCCTAAACACCTCCATGCTTCCACAGGTATGTCATCTGGACCAACAGCCTTTCCGTTCTTCATCCTTTTCATAGCTATCCTTACTTCCTCCTTGATAATCCGTTGCACTTCCTGATTCACTATCCTTACATCATCTGACCTTCTCTCTCTCTCTCTCTTTCTCTTCGTTCATCAGCCCCTCAAAGTACCCTTTCCATCTGTTCAACACACTCTCCTCGCTTGCGAGTATGTTTCCTTCGTTATCCTTTATCACCCTTATTTATTTTATTTATTTTTATTTATTTTACATTTGTCGACTGGGCTAGTCTAACTGGATATATTCCATTTTCAGTAGAGGCCCGGGGAGAAAAGCTCCAAACATAGCACAAAATATAATATACAGATGTATAACTAATAAAGTAGGAGGAAATTAGAATACAAAAAAGGGGTCTAGAAGAAGTACAATACTAAGAAGGATGAGTATAAAGGACTATATAAGTAATCTTACAACATGATATATGAGGTACTTTAAAGTTCATTGATAGTTTAAATAAATACTGGAAGTTATATTAATCTTACTAGTAACAGTTTCTGCATACCGAGGGGTACGCAGAGTGCGACTGTGTATCCAGAGGCAGTGTGAAGATAGAAGTAGGGAATGGTTGAAAATTAGTCAGGGTAACTGCAGGGACATAACCAGTGAGTTTTTTAGGTGTCTTTTGAGTTTTGGCTTAAAGAGTGACCGTGAAGGTAGTAGCGTTAGATCTATAAGTAGAAGGTTCCAGTTTTTTTCCAGCAGTATTGGAGAAAAGGGTGTCACCTGCCAAGTTATTGGACTTACTTATGCTAGCAAGTAGTTTGCTAGAAGAGCGTAGGGAATTAAGATTATTATAAGGGGTAATGAGGTTAGCAAGTATAGGAGTATTATTTGGCTGGTAAAAGATCTTATGGGCAGTGGTAAGTTGGGAAAAAATCAGAATGTTAGGAAGTTCAAGCCAGTCTAGCTGCTTTAGATTCAGACAGCAGTGAGTTTGAAATGCATTACCAGTGGCAAATCTGGCAATATTGTTGTAGGAGCTTGCTAGTGTGAGAAGATTATTTTTTTTAGGTTAGTGTAAATAGGTGAGGCGTAAAGAAGAGTTGAGATTAAATGAGAGTGGGCAATAGTGGTTCTAGCTGTTGGAGTTAAGAAGGGTTTGATTCTATATAAGGAGCCCATTTTTCTGTTTACTGTTTGTATGGTGTTATTTATAAGGCTTTCGAAGTTAAGGTTGTTGTCAATTGTGACTCCTAATAGTTTGGTGGTAGGGTCGGGGAAGATAAGGGTGCCATTGTTGGATTTGACAGAGAAGTCTATAGGAAAGGATCTACTGGTAGGTGTAAAGAATAGGAGCTTAGTTTTTTTGGCGTTCAAAAGGAGGCAGCATTTCAAGAACCAAACTTCTACTGAGTTAAATACTTTTTGAGTTAGTGAGTGTAGTTCAGAAATGGAGTTGGCAGAACATATAAGTGTGGAATCATTGGCATATTGAATACAGGTGGCTTCAGGGATTGCTACATTAACGTCATTGATGAATAATGAATAATGAAAAAAGAAGAGGTCCTAAAATGGAGCCCTGAGGGACTCCAAGGGTGACTGGCAGGTGGGATGATAGTTTATTTTCCCAGAGAACTGCCTGTTGCCTATTGTTGAGGTAGGACTTAAACCATCGTATAACTAGGGTATCCAGAGAAAGAGATTCAAGAGTATTTACAAGCAGGGGGTGGTTTACCATATCAAACGCCTTTGAAAGGTCGATGAAGAGAGCAGAAGAGAGGATGTTGTTATTACGGTTCTTATTAATGGAATCAGTGAAAGATAGGAGAGCGGTGGTAGTACTATGAAATGGCCTAAAGCCATGCTGTCAGTTATCCAGTATGTTGTGTTTAGTTAAGTGGTCTAATAGCTGGTGGTGAATGCATTTTTCCATGACTTTTGCTAAAGGTGATAGTAGAGCTATTGCCTGTAGTTAGAGTAATCGTTAGATTTACCACCTTTATGTAGGGGGATGATGTGGGAGATTTTCCAGATGTCTGGGATGATTCCCTCATTGATGGTTCTGTTAATTAGGATGGATATGGGAAAGGCAATGACATTGGCTGCTTTTTGCAAATATTCAGAAGGTAACTGGTCAGCTGAAGGAGTACAAGGCTTAAGTTTTAGTAAGATTTTGTAGATGAGAGTGGTTGAGATAGGTTGAAATTGGAATGTTGGTAAAGATCCAGGTAAAGAGGTTGGGAGCCTTGTGTTTTTCGTGGAAAGCTGACTGGCTAGAGATTTTATGGTCTGTGTGAAGTAGGTGTTGAAGTTGTTAGCCGTTTGATGTGGGGTATTATGATCAGCATCTTGAGGGGATGGTGTGCTAGAGTGGCCAGGGTGAAGGAGTCTATTTAAGCTAGTCCAAAATTTCTGTGGATTCTTTTGGTGTGTTTGCTGTAGTTTACAATAGTAGTTCTTTTTGTCAGTGAGTATAGCTTTTTTGTTATATTTCTTAGCTATCTGAAAGTTTGTTGTTCAGGGGAAGTTCTGTTAGCTCTCCACTTACCCCATGCTTTGTTTTTAAGTAGAATTTTCTGTCTGGTTTCTTTTGAAAGCCAGGGGGCTGGTTTGGATTTCATTCTAATAGATCGTTTAGGTGCGTGCTCATCAAGGATTGCTAGAAATTTAGAGTTAAAATATTTAACAGCTTCATCTAGTGGGAGTATTTTTAGAGGTTTCCAGTCACATGCATTGAGTTCGTTTTGGAATAGTACAGGGTTAAAGTGTTTCTTGGTTCTTGAGATCCTATAAGTAGGGGTGTTAGAAATGTCATTCTTTTGTCTTATAATGTAAGTTAGAGTATGATCACTTAGATCATCTGGTAAAGTTCCTACATTGTAAGTATGTGGATGTTTATTAATAAGTATCCAGTCTAAGGTGCTCTCTTTTTTGGTTGGTTTGTTGATTCTGGTAGTTAAGGTGATAGTTTGAATAAAGCCATAAAGATTAATATGTGAGGAAGTGTTATTAGTATTGATGGTTTTCTAGTCAGTGTTAAAGTCACCTAGCATTATTGTTTCTTGTGGTAAGTTGAGGACACCCAGCTAAGAATATCTTCTGTTATAATGTTGTTATTACCGGGGGGTAGGTAGATACAGGTGACATAAAGGGATTTGTTAGGGTTGATTTGAAGTCTGGAAATGAGGACTTAAGCCTTACTGTCCAGAGGTGGGTTATAAGTTATAGAGGAGATCTGTAGGCCATTTTTATATAGGAGTGCTACTCCCCCACCCTTACATTTTAAGCGGTCTTGTCTCAGTATGTTATAGCCTGGGGGATAATTTCATTATCCTTAGTTCCAGGGTTTTAACCAAGTTTCTGTAAGGCAGAAGATGTCAAAGGAGTGACTGTCAAGGATGGCATGGAGATGGGCAATTTTGTTGTTGATACCGCAGATATTGAGATGTCCTATTAGTAGAGAGTTGGAAGGTTTGAGGGTGTGGTGCGGTGAATATTTACTGTAGAGGTATTGGTTGGGCCAGGATTAGGGTGGATGTCTCCATCCTGTAAGGTAGGGTTCTTTAGCTTAAATACTGGGTTGTATGAATAGTTAATTAGAAGTTTCCATTTTCTTATTAAGAGGTTATTGTACTTAATGTGTGTGCATCGATGGAATTGAGGTAGCAGATAGCAAGGAGTGGAGATGATGTTAATGTGTATATGGGAGTGGGAGATATCAAGAATGGTTGTTTATTTTGAAGAGTAGTTATGGTGGAAGTGATCAGACTTTTCAGAACTGGTTAGGAGATAGGCAGAGGTGAGGGCAGGTAAAAATATGGTTAAGAGTATTAAGTTGGTTAGGATAACTTTCATTGTAGTTTGCATATTGTTATGAATACCTATACAAATACAATGGAGGTAGATTGGGATAAGATAATAAGGAACAAGTGAGAGTGGGAGAGACTTAAGGAGAGTGAGAAGTAGTGCTATAGGGTATGGAAAAGTAAATATACTAGAGAGAGTTAGAGGAGGAGGGTGTAGCTAAGTGGAGTAAGTGGTTGGGGCAATTGATTGGTTAGATGAGAGGGAGGGTGTGGTTTAGGAAGTATAAGTGTAGGACCACTGTGGGTGGGTGAGATTTGGGGGTAGGGTAGGGGAGCGGAGTGAGCCCGCAGGGCGAATGGAGCGGGTTCAGACAAGAAGACAGGTTTTGAGGGAAAATAATCAGTGATTAGGGAAGAAAGTCCAAAGTAAGGTATCTAGGAGGTGAGAGACTAAAATAGCAGAGAGAAAGGAGAGCTAAGGGTGGATTCAGAGGCAAAGAAATAGGTTCCTGCTGCACATCCTTCCTAGCTCGGTCCCTCTGTCTAGCCAGTCGGTACAGGTCCTTTTCTCCATCCTTAGTGTCCAACCTTTCATACAACTCTCCATATGCCTTAGCCTTATCCTTAGCCTTTGCCACCTGTCTCTTTGCCATGCAACTCATCTCCTTATACTCCTGTCTACTTTCTTCATCTCTCTGACAATCCCACTTCTACTTTGCCAACTTTTTTCTCTGTATACTCTCCTGTACTTCTTCATTCCACCACCAGATCTCCTTGTACTCCTTCCTCTGTCCATATGTCACACCAAGCACCTTTTGTCTCGCTACACTAGAGAATACATTAAATGACTAGGATTTTAACCACTTGGAAATGTCGGGGACAAGGCACAGTTCCCTGACGTTATCTGCAGCAAGCAATTCATTTCCAGCCAGCTGCCCCAAACAAGCAAGGACTCTGTACTGACAATAAACCATAAATTTAATACATCTTTCTTAAATGTCCTGCAGCAATCTCCATTCAATTTTATTCACCCACTGTCTTCCGTTGAAAGAAGTGCCACTGACTTTCCATATTGTAGCTTTCTTGGACCACTGCCATTTCAAATCTCATATCTAATGCAGTTATAACAATGAAAATGCACAGTAATGCAAGCTGTATTTTTTCTTGATTTAAATTTCTGAATGGTACACGTGTGTTGTTGGGGGGGGTGCATGAGGGGTGGGTGGTTAAAAAACTACAGCCTCTTGCTTTAGTCAGGTCAGCATGAAAGGAAACATTACAAATAACAAAGGAGTGCTACAAAAGACCCTTTTCCTACCATTGGCGTTCGCATTCAGTTGTATGCTTTGGGTTTATCTAACAAGACATTAATACCCCCTTCCCCCCTTATGATGACATACTGAGTAATCTCCTCTTAGGTCCGCAGGAAAAGCCTTTGACATGCCTCAGTCTAGGTCAGTGTGTTTTAATATTTGCTTTTAAGAGCTGCTTCATTGTCCGCAGTAGCAATGCAGCATCCTTTCTCTTACTTATAAGGATCAGTGACTGCTTTCCAGATGTAACAAAAAAGCGGATGGCAAACTAGAATCTGTTGGGATATATATATATATATATATATATATATCATCATTTTCTTCTTTCGGCTGTTCCCGTTAGGGGTCGCCACAACGGATCATCTGTTTCCATTTCTTCCTGTCCTCTGCATCATGCTCTTTCACACCAACCGCCTGCATGTCCTCTCTCACCACATCCATAAACCTCATCTTAGGCGTTCCTCTTTTCCTCTTAACTGGCAGCTCCATCCTTAGCATCCTTTTCCCAATATACCCAGCATTCCTCCTCAGCACATGTCCAAACCAACGCAATCTCGCCTCTCTTGCTTTGTCTCCAAACTGTCCAACCTGAGCTGACCCTCTAATATACTGTTTCCTAATCCTGTCCATCCTAGTCACAGCCAGTGCAAATCTTCACATCTTTAACTCTGCCACATCCAGCTCTGACTCCTGCCTTTTCGACAATGCTACCGTCTCCAACCCATATAACATAGCTGGTCTCACTATCCTCTTGTAGACCTTCAATTTCACTCTTATTGGTACCCGTCTGTCACAAATCACTCCTGATACTGTTCTCCACCCATTCCACCCTGCCTGTACTCTCTTCTTCACCTCTCTTCCACACTTACCATTATTCTGAACTGTTGATCCCAAGTACTTAAACTCATCCACCTTTACCAACTCTACTCCCTGCATCCTCACCATTCCTCTACCCTCCCTCTCATTTACACACATATATTTTGTTTTAGCCCTGCCGACCTTCATTCCTCTCCTCTCTAAAGCATATCTCCACCGTCTCCTCAACCTGGTCCCAACTCTCACTACATATCACAATGTCATCTGCAAACATCGTAGTCCACGGGGCCTACTGTCTAATCTCATCTGTCAACCTGTCCATCACCACTGCAAATAAGAAAGGACTCAGAGCTGATCCTTGATGTAATTCCATCTCCACCTTAAACGTATCTGTCACTCCCACCGCAGTCCTCACCAATGTCACACTACCCTTGTACATATCCTGTACCACTCTTACATACTTCTCTGCCACTCCTGACTTCCTCATACAGTACCACAACTCCTCTGTAGGCACCCTGTCATATGCTTTCTCTAAGTCCACAAAGACACAATGCAACTCCTTCTGCCCTTCTCTGTATTTCTCCAACAACACTCTCAGAGCAAATATTTTAACTTCCACCATTTAATCCTTGGCACTGTTTTCACACTCCTTCTCCTCTTCTTGATCACCAACATCATCCTGCAGACCACCATTCTATGCTGCTTAACTACACTTTCCCCAGTCACCACTTTACAGTCTCCAATCTCCTTCAGACTGGCCCTCCTACATAGGATATAATCCACCTGTGTGTATCTTCCTCCACTCTTGTACGTCACCCTATGCTCCTCCCTCTTCTTAAAATACGTATTCACCACAGCCATGTCCATCCTTTTCGCAAAATCCACAATCATCTGACCTTCTTCATTCCTCTCCTTAACACCATACCTACCCATCACTTCCTCATCCCCTCTGTTCACTTCACCAACATGCCCATTGAAGTCCGCTCCAATCACTAGTCTCTCACCATTGAGTACACTCACCACCACTTCATCCAACTCACTCCAAAATTTTTCTTTCTCATCCATCGCACACCCAACTTGTGGAGCATATGCACTAACAACATTCATCATTACACCATCAATTTCAAGCTTCATAAACATCACTCTGGTCACCTCCAAAACACTCTTGGCGTACTGTTCCTTTAGGATAACCCCTACCCCATTTCTTCTGCCATCCACACCATGATAGAACAATTTGAACCCACCTCCTATACACTTGGCCTTACTTCCCTTCCATCTGGTCTCTTGTACGCACAATATATCAGCCTTCCTTCTCTCCATCATATCAGCTAGCTCTCTCCCTATACCACTCATACTGCCAACATTCAAAGTTTCTACCCTCAGTACTACACTCCTAACCTTTCTCCTCTCTTCCTGCCTTTTGGCATGCTTTCCCCCTCCTCTTCTTCTTTGGCCAACAGTAGCCCAATTTCCACCAGCACCCTGTTGGCTAACAGTACTGGTGGCGGTCGTTGTTAACCCGGGCCTCGACCGATCCGGTATGTAATTATGAAAAGTTCTCTGCATCAGTAATTTTTGGCAGAGGTTTTACGCCGGGTGCCCTTCCTCATGCAACCCTCCCCATTTATCCGGGCTTGAGACAGGCTCAAAGAAATGCACTGGCTTGTGCATCCCCAGTGGCTGGGTTTTATATATATATATTTATATATATATATTTATATATATATATATATATATATATATATATATATATATATATATATATATATATATATATAAAATATAATATAATTATACGTTGCATTCCCTTCTGTCAAAATACCTAGAAAAATGTAACAAAGTACCTTTAATAACAGTAAAGCATGACAGTGTTCTCATGCACATTGAGCAATTTCCATGAAAGATGAAAAACAATTTATTTGCACCTATAACATTTCTCTGTGTGGGGTTTGCATATCATGAAAACAAGGATGGGTTAAGTGTTATGAATCACAATCACAAACACACACACACACAACAAGCACACACACACACAATTTCTTCTGATCTAACGCAGCCTGAGCCTTGCTAACTGCTCACTATCACAACCTGCAGCGCTCGTGTTATCACTTGTGAATCAATGTGTCCGGCATAGCTGTGTTCTGTAATGTCACTGCAGAGCTCGAGCTCTTTCCGATGTTATCTTACCAACTTGGCACATGGAAAATAAGTCACTTGTTTAATTTTTTCTAGACCTGGAGCCATTGCCTTAAAATAGTTCCAGTTGTAACATATAAACATAGTGTGTATATTATTAAATTTCAGGTATACATTCCCAAATAAATGGAAGTGGCAATGAACTTCAAGGTGCTGAAGTTGTCATTATTTAACCCTTTGGGATAAGACAGAAAAAGAGGAAGGAAGGGTTGCTGATGTCTAGCTTTTAGCTTGGCTGTGTTTGTCCCTAATGTCTTAGTACAGTTAAGAAACTTGATAGGAGCTGGACGTTAGCTTGGACAGCCGACTTGGACTGATGGACCTTACTTGGCTTCGTGGACACTAAAGTCTAATACTTAATAATAGTCTGTGTTGGGGGGGGGTGTCTCATTCCCTTGGCAGTTGGCACAATGATATTTTTTTTTCTCTTTGTAGTACCAGGTATGGTATAAGTAAAGTTGTTTTATGCTGTCTTCCCTATACGTGCTTGTGTTTCTGCTACCTGTGACATGCATTTTGCTAGCAAAAACTGGAAGGGTTGATTCTGTTAGATGCAGGGTGTTTGTAATTTGTGTGTCTGTAGTGGAATGGGAACACAGCACATGTCTTCATACCTCTCAACCTCAGAGGAAGAAATCTGGAAAAAGCCATAAATAATGGGGGGACTAAGGCCCAAAAATAGTGAAAATTTCTAAATGTTCCTCTTATAAACTTAGAAAATTGATAGAATAACAGGTATTACATTAGGCTGAAATTTTTGAAGGGTATGAACCTCAAATGTCTGTCATTATATTCTGTCTTCCATCTTTAATCATTTGCCAAAGTATGATTAAAGTTCATGAAATTAGTATTGTTTCAATCAAACCAGCAGTGCTCTTCACAATTCGTATGTGGCTACATGTATTGGTAACATCTAAATGTGATTCTAGATTCTTTTTTATAAGACCCCTTGCTCCTACTACTATTGCCACACTCTGGGTATCTTTCTTCCACATTGCTCTCGTTTCTGCCTGCGAATTCTGATATTTTATGACTGTGCCTTACTGTGTGCAAGACACTGTAGTCACTGGGTGTAGCAATTTCAGTGATCAATGCTACTTTTGTCTTCTTTTCTTGGACCACTATATCTGGTTTTCTAGCATCTATCTTTTTAACTGCTGGTAATGGGTGATCCCGTGTGATGTAGACTTCATCATTTTCTGTGATGCTTTGTGGCTCATGTTTCCAGTGTTTTTTCAGCCACTTCAGTACCATGTTTGCACAATCCCCAGTGCAACAGTCTTACTACATTATTATGCCTTTCAGTATACAGTCCTTCTGCCATTAGTATGTTACAACCAGCAACAAGGTGTGCAACTGTTTCCAATTCTGTTTTACAAAACCTGCATTTGTCTGTTTCTTCCACATGCTCAATGGACTTTGTAAACCAACGTGTATGTAGTCCACTGTCTGGGGCTTGCCAATATTAACCTTTCATCTCTTGGTTTGAATTCACCTCTCTTTAACCATTCCTGCATTCGATACTGATCAACATAAGGTTCTTCCAGAAGTTTTCTATACTTGCAATTATATTTACGCATTTTCCACATTTCTTGCCTTCTCATCTGATCCTTCAACCTTATATTCTTTCTTCGTTTTTTTGGCACATTCAGTTGCTGCCTTTTATCTATTTCTAGTCTGATTTACATTCCTGCTTGAAATCGATATGCTTCTGCTACACTAAGCAGGGAAGACATCTTAGATTTATTCTCCTTGTGTTTCCAAACTTTTATTACATTTGGGTGTTGTGAGGTCAGCAGATATGTGTGGAGTCCCACACCTGCAGATCTATACATGTAATCAATTTCAAGGAGGCCCCATCCCTCCTTTGGAACAGGGAATATATAATCTTGGTATGCACTGATTTTTATAAATTATTTGGTTCGCATGAAGCATCCTTCTTTTTTCCTGTCTAATCTATCCAACACGTTTTGGGGTTAGTCAATGACTCCCAAAATTATATGTTAGGACAGGAAGAGCAAATTGATTTATAGCTTGGATTTTGTTCCTGGATGTCAAATCTGTTTTCATGATTAATTTAAGTCTTCTAAAATATTCCTTACTAAGTTTTATTCACATTTGTTCATGTTTTATTGCTGATCCTTCATCAATTCCCAAATATTTATACAATCCCTCTTGCTCAAGTTCTATAAAATTTCACATTCTTGACCCAAACTGATCTTTTCTTAGTGCTCCAGTATTCCTGTGTTAAAGGTTGCTTTTGCACACTCATCAAGAGAAAATAACATTCTTACATCATCTAAAAAATTTTTGACAACTTGCAGTTGTGCTTTCAGTTCCCCATCTGATGAGATATACAGTTTAGTAATTGACAAAGAGAAGATGAGAAGTCTTTACACATTGTTTTCTAGGATCCAAATTATAGTCATGACCGAATCTGTTAAGTAGACAGCTTAATGGGTTAAGGGTAAGAGAGAATAGCAGATGTGACAGGGAGTCACCCTAGAATATCCCCCTTTGGATTTTTACCCCTGAAATAATAATTTGCCCTTTATCATCACTTAGTTGCAAAGTGGTCTTCCACTGTTTCATGGTCACTGTAATGTAGTTGATCAGTGTAGAATGTATCTTAGATATTTTTAAGCAATCTTTTATCCATGAATGTGGGATACTATCAAATACCTTTTTGTAGTCAATCCATGCCATACTTATATTCGGGTCTATATCATTTAATTGAAAACTCATTTCATCAAAGCTTAATTCATTGACACATATTCACTGAAAGCTCACTTCAGTGAAAACCCAATTCACTGAAAGCTCACATCACTGAAAACCCATTTCACTGAAACTCATTTAGTTGAAATGTATATATGGCCTTTTCCCCACTGTTGTGCAATCCTGGAGTTAGTATATAAAGTAAGGGGGGGGTGGGGGGCATAGCCCCCCACATATTGTAAATATTTTAAAGCATATAGATGGATACTTACAAGTGTAATGCATAAATTCTTCCAGAAGACAACATATAACCAATTTATGTGGGGGGGCTTTGCCCGACACCCCCCTTACTTTATATACTAACTCCAGGATTGCACAACAGTGGAGAAAAGGCCATATATACCTTTCAACTAAATGAGTTTCAGTGAAATGGGTTTTCAGTGAAGTGAGCTTTCAGTGAATTGGGTTTTCACTGAAGTGAGCTTTCAGTGAATATGTGTCAATGAATTAAGCTTTGATGAAATGAGTTTTCAATTAAATGATATAGACCCCTTATATTCTTCCCATTTTTATAGTTCTCCATTTTGACTTTATTAAACAACAAATGATCCCTTGTTCCATATGACTTTCTTTTATTGCCCTTTTGTTCTATTGCCATGTTTGAGTTTTCTTTTAAATGACTATAAACTCTATCTGCATCAATTCCGTTGTATAGTTTATACACTGTCGGAAGGCAAGTTACTGATCTATAAATTTTAGGGTAGCTTGCAGGTTCATTCTTAAGAAGGAGAATTGTTTTTCTTGTTGTTAGCCAGGTAGGTGTCTGTTCAGGGTGCACTTATAAATAGTTCTTAGTCATGGATAAATCGTCTTGCAAATATGTTAATACATTTAACCAGAATTTAAGTACTACATCTGGGCCTTGTGCTTTCCAATTAGAGGCTTTTCTTAACTTTGTTTCAATCTCTCTACCTGTTACTTCATCCCACTGCATATCCTGTACCTTTGAACTTCTTATACTTTCATAGAATCATAGGAAGTTACTAGGCTATTGGCCCTGAGGGGCCCTTACAAGCCTAGCCTAGAATTTAGCCCATGTTCCAACAAATCAGCACCCTATGCCACTGTCCAGCAGGGACATGGGTGTAATCCCAGAGGTGTATGTTCTGTTCCCCATCCAGTTATCCAGGTTTTGCTTAAAAAAAAAAAAAAACTTTCTTTTACTTCTATCCATTTAGCATCTTTGTTATGTTCCACAGGATCTTTATAAATGCTTCTCCAAAATGTATCTATCTCTTACTTTTTGGGTGGTCTTTCAATTTCTTTTACCCTGTTTCCCAATTCTCTATAAAAACATTTTTTGGGTCACCGATAAGTTGCTTATTTTCTACTTTTCTGTTATATTTTTCTGTGTATCTACTAAGTTTTTCTGCCTGTGCTGATATTTATAGTCTATTATTTATGATGGTGCTTGATAGATCCTGATCTGTTATAATACTGCGCATTGCTTTTATCACTATCTTTCTGAGTATTTTTGTTGATCTGTTCCCTCTTCTGTATTCCTCTAACAATGACACTCCCTGTCTTAACTGCTTTACAGTTTTCTCTGTTCGATACTTCCATTATGGTATTTGATTTCTCCCCTTCCTTTCCCCTACTATTCTGTATTCTTGTTTTATATTTTTATCTGTTATTAATTTAGCTGCACAGTAGTATAGCCTGGTTATTTCTGTTATATCACATGGATCTCTATGGATAGTCCTAATAGTGATAGTCCTAATTACTGTGTTCATTTGTTCCATCAGACTTCTGACTTTTGGGCTTTTATTGATCTTAAATATCAATATTAATAACCACATCGCCACAGCAGTCAGGAAATCCTTCTATGTGGCACACCTCATCACTAAGGGCTTTTCATCCAGAAAAAAGGAGGTCATTGTCCCACTGTACTCATCCCTCATTAGACCCATTATAAAATACAACGCCCCATTTGGTATGCACCTCTCAAGACATCTGCAACAACTGAAAAGGCCGCAGAAATACCTCACTAAAAGAGTCACAGGCCTAAAGCAGATGCCCTATGCTGACTGCCTTAAAAAACTCCAGCTATACTCTGTTGCATATCGTCTACTCCGAGGCAATATCTGCTTAACATGCAAGGCCATGTCAAACCTAGAGCTGTTGGACATGCTACACTTAAATAAATCCCAATCCCTCAGAGCCACATGCTCCAGGGATCTATATCTTGTCATCACAATAAACAAAACATGTTGGAGGGTTAGGTTCCTGACCCAGAGACTCCCCAGACACTGGAATAGACTGCCCGTACATGTCAAGCAGAGTACCTCTTTGGCCCTTTTCAAAAGGAACCTTGATGATTGTATGGGAGAAAGGAAATTCCCCCCGGGGATCACGTCAGTTGCCCTGCTAGACAGGGGTCCAGGGAAGTAAATAGTGTGGGAAGAAATAGACAGGGAATTGTTATGGCTAGCCTTTATAGGCCCTAGGGCTGATAGCCTAGTACCAGCCTATGAACCTGTCTGTCTATCTCTATTAAATCAAGCAACTCTTCTTTTAGCTCATTTTCTTCTAGGGTATATGGGCACATTTTTTGTTTTCCATTTCCTGTGTGCATTCTACAGAAAATTTTATAGTATCTTCCTGTGGCACATTCTCTTCAATTTCATCATGTGCCATCTGTTGCTCTGTCATATGGGAACTCCCTGCCTATTACTCCTCATTATTGACTGCGTCAGAGTTTCCACAATTTCCTGTTCCTTTCCTTGCTGTCCAACTTCAAGTGAATATTTATACCGGTTTCCTGTGGAAGGCACCAAAATATCTTCATATGGTACCTGACCATTTGCTTCCCATTCACTATGCAGTTACTCCATAACCTCAGTTTCTATTTCTTTAACTTCTCCATTACTGATCTCCTTTTCTACTTTTCCTGTTTGTCTTATTTTTTTTGTATTGTAAAGTTCTCCATGTCTGGATTGTTTTGCCTGTATTTATATTCAAAGATCTTTGGTGCTGCTCCTTTTGATGTATTGATTAATTTTGCTTTTTCCTTTGCGTAGATATTAGACCATTTTAAATCTCTTTTTCTTTCCCATGCCCATATTTCTTCTTCAGACGTCTCCTGATCTTCCTGTTTCTCCTCACTTTAGGGACTCGTTCCATCATGCTGTGATGCAACCTGTGTTAGACCTTCTACACCAAATCCTTCACTTCATAGGCAGTCCATAACTTCAACTTCTACTTTACTAATCTTCTTTTCTACATTCCCTCTTTGTGATTTTTTTTTGTGAAATTTTCCTTATCTGGATGCCTTTGCCTGTATTTCTCTTTGAATATCTTTGTGGCTGCTTTCTTTCTATTGATTAATTTTGCTTTCATCTTTAAATAAATATTATATAATATCAAATCTCTCTTTTGTTCCCATGTCCATATTTCTTTTTTTATACTTTTCAAAATATTCATCCCTGGTTTGGCACCTATGTCTCTAATGGACACAGGTAACCTGTAAATGGTTCATCTCCCAGGCCCATGCTTACACTTATCAAGAGTATCAGAACTTGTTAGAGATTTGGGATGCATGGCTAGACTTAAAAAGGCCCCTGCGGTCATTAGCCTAGTTAAACACCTATGAACCTATAAAAATCTCTAGGTTTGTTGTTTATATTTTCACACTTCCTCAGATGCTTCTTTTTCCAAACGGATAAAAGTTTCTTGGTCTATATACTGTTTTTTCACAAATCTGTTGTATTAATGAACACAAATTATAATTTGATGCTTCTGACAGTTTTTGTGGAAGTTCCATGTAGTAGCTGTTAATGAGTTTCAGGATTGTCTCATATGTAGATAAAATTTGAAATGTCTGTTCCATCCATCCATCAATCTACAACCTCTTTTTCCCATTTTTATACATGGAGTTGGGGTGTTACTTTGACACTAAGGTGCAGTGGTCAGGGGCATCATACATTTGAGGTGCCCTCCTTATGCTGAGACTCACTTCAGTTCTCCTTGTTCATCGTTGGTGGTTGTCTGTGAGATTAAAAACCATAAACAAAGTAGTGTTACTTAATTTCTTTAATGTTGTGAGCAGAATTGCTCCTAACAGTAAAATGTAGTCTTTGTAAACACCAATATCAAAAGAAATATGGAAATCATCAGCCACTGCCTCAGGTCCCTCTGTAAGGTTGATTAGTTATTGTTGTTATATCATACATTTGTGTGAGGTGCAGACAAGTGAAGAAAGAATATTTTATTAAGCCTTTACTTTTTTTGTCCAGAGTCCCCCCAACACAGATTACAGCATGACTTGCCATGTATTATACAGCCCTCATAATACTCATTTTGCATAGTTGTAAGATATGGGGAGTAGCAAGACTCTATGCATACTATCACTGAATATAAAAATCTGCAGGGTAACCACTATACTAAGAAATTTTCGCATTACTTATGACCATTTTCACAAAGATCAAGTTTTATGTAGGCCTTCTCTGACAAGCATGCTCACATGAGGATTATCAAACTAATCTCTATCAATTTGTAATGTCTTGATCATACCTATATCTCTCTTTGTTTCAATACTCTATGCACTGAAATTAAGTACAAACCCTCATGATGTATTAAATGTTCTTGCTATAATTTCTGTGATTTAACTCATGTGAAACTATTACTGTTGTAAATGTTCTTGCTATATAATTACTTTTGTTTAACTCCTGTAAAACTATTAATGTATAAGAGTTATGTATAAAATCAATGTTTTAAAAATGTGGCTACTATAATATGTAATATATACTATATATTAATGACTATGTACTGTATGACATTGGAGCTTTTCTCCCCGGGCCTCCACTGAAAAATGACATATGTCCAGATGGACTTTCCTGGTTAACAAATGAAAAAATAAATAAAATGGAAGTATGTAACAGTATCCCTCTTTTCTAAGACAAGCTGACTCCCAGTCACATGATCATTCCCGATCCATCACATGACAATAGTAGTGTTTGAGCTCCCATCACAATCACTGGCTTTTTGCCACCGTATATTTTAGATATAGGTCAGAAGGCTGTTTTAAGGATAAAATAAAATGTCTTCAAATAAAATCAATCAAATTCTGTTCCTCAAAATTGCATTTTGACATCTCAAAAAACCCAAGAATAAAACACTGTTTTGTATGTCTTCAGGACTTGTGTTTACTGCCTGATATGAAGCAAATTATACTATCTTTGTTTGTAATGTTCTTTATCCATACTCTGGTTTTCTTTCTCATGTTAAATTATTTTTACCTGTGAAATGGGATGAGCAAAGACATGATTTTATTTTAAACTCTTATTTCAAGGAAGACATGCAGACCTATGAAATAAACAAGATGTATTGTTTCCATAAATTGGATTATCTAGGAAGCAGATTTAGTAACAGAAAAGTCTCTTAGCTTCTTTGTGGAAACAGATTCTTCTTTTTTTTCGGTTTATCAGTAACTAACCTAGATGTGAAAGCTCACATCTGCAGTTTTACTTAACAAGCAGATGTGTGGTTTCTTCCTTTCAAGCCTGTCCATTTTAGTTTATATGTGCAGCACCATTCTTTCATATTTAGTTGGCTTTCAGATGTCATACATCTGCTCTGTTCTTTCTGATATAAATTCAACCCATCTGAAATTTGAAGGTGATTTGACCCGCAGCATCATGTTTACATATTTTCTTTAGAAATATACTTCCTCTAGTTTTTGATTGCCTTCTACCTTATGTTTAATTTAAACTGTCACTATCTGGCTTTGCACGACTAGCATGCATTTGCAGGATTAATGTGATTTGTATGAAACAGCTTGGAATACTTAAATGTCTCACTACATTTTACATGAATTAGAGTGATACAAAATCATTGTTGTCATTTCTTTAATCACCGTCATCTGACGTGCTTACAGAAGATGCTGTAACTGCTGAGTGGAGGTGGAAGCTGTCTGTTGAAAGTAACTGACCTGTTTAGTGTGTGCTCAGTTTATGCAGTGGCTGTCTGGCTTTGCAGGACTAGTGTGCATTTATAGGATTACTAGAATTTATGTTAAGCAACATGAACTAGCTTAGTATATAGATAATGTTTCCATCAAGAAAAAAATACAATACACTGCCATTATTTTAGTTACAACGACTGGGTAGGGGTGGAAGCTGTCTGTAGAAGTAAGTAATCTGTTTTTGCTCTTATCAAAAAAGCTTAAAAAATCGCTATCTGGCTTTGCAAGAATTCTGTGCATTTGCAAGACTAACACAATTTATGACAACCAACTTGGAAGTTAATGTGTGGCTACTGTTTTTATGGAAGTTCACAGATGTAAGTACAATACATGGTCATATCATTTTTTTTTTTTTATCAGAATTGTGTAATACACAAAAATAAGTAGCTATGAATGATGACTGAGAGTTGGAGCTGTATGTTGAAAGCAGGTTTCCAGATTTCCAGTCCCCCAGGTAGGGACAAAAACAAAGAAGGTCTCTCACGGCAAATGAAGACCAAAAAAAAAAAAAATGACAAACATACTCGTCGTTGGTGACTCAATAGTCAGACACACTGACGTCCCGCTCACCAGATTGAATAAGGAGAAGGTCACAGTAAGCTGCCTGTCGGGCGCTAGAATCCGCCACATAACGCAAGCACTCAGGTCTCTCAACAGCAGGTACAAGTACGACTCAGTCATTGTCCACGCTGGTGTAAACGACCTGAGACGTACCTCCTTGGACTACATGAAAAGAGACATTGAGGAGCTCTCTGATTATGTAGCCAAGGCAGGTATGACCCTGACATTGAGCAGTATCCTACCTTCACCAAAAATGATGCCACAATACAGAGATAAGATGATCAGCTTTAACAATTGGCTTAAATTCTGGTGTCATTCAAAGGGGATCCAATGTCTGTCTGCCTGGGATGACATGCTGGACAAGCCGCTGCTTCAAAGGATGGCTTGCACCTGTCACCCTGGGATTCGGATATTGGCAAAGGCTATTGCCACCCCATAGTGCCTTTTTTAGGCAAGGCTCAAATTCTAAACCTACCACCCTAGAACTCAATAATGGAAAAAAACTAAGGGTAATGCTGCTCAATGCCAGAAGTCTCAATCTTAAAATGCACGCACTCGAGGCCCTTCTCAGTATGGAGAACATCGATGTCTGTGCTGTGACAGAAACCTGGTTCAAGGCTCCTGAGAGCACCCCAGCACTATCAGGTTTTACCTCATATCATGCGTTCCGGCCCCAAAGTTCGGACAATACCAAGAAAGGAGGGGTGGTGTCCATATTCATCAAGGACACCCACAACTCAAGATTGGTGGCAACGCACGATGCATCGGAGACCATCCAGGTGCAATTAACCATAGGCAAGACTGCTCTGCAATTTGTAGCATGTTACAGGCCACCCTCGCAAACCCAGGAACCTCACATGGCTTTCCTGAAAACACTGGAGGGGATAAATGTATCTCTGAACACCATTATACTAGGTGACTTCAATTACCCAAATATAGACTGGGAACACTACTCAAGCCCAAACACTCTGGCCCAAAAGTTCCTGGAATTCATAAACTCAAATGCCATGGAACAACTAGTCACCATCCCCACAAGAGGAGACAACATACTTGATCTCATCATCACGAACATGGGAGCACAATGTTCAACACCTGAAGTATACCCCTCACTGGTGAGATCAGATCACAAGCTAATCTTGCTGGAGGTCCTCATCCCACCCACCTGAAACAAAAAACCACAGTAAAGAACTTCTCAAAAGCTGACTTCACACTTCTAAAGACTAGTGTGGTCTCCTTTAAGGCCCCGAGCCTGCGGTAAACACTACGCAAGCCGCTGAATCACTTACAAATGCCTTCTACCAGCACCTGCAGGACTGCATGGATCAGGCAATCCCAAACAAAACAAAGACTCTTTGTACCAAAGGCAGGCGTCCAGTCTGGTGGACCCCAGCCATAAACAAACTCTACAACAAAAGGAGGAAGCTACTACAAGATAGAGCTAAATCCTTAAGAGGTAAGACACCTTTGATCATTATAAGTAAAAAGCTAAGAGCTCTCATAAAATCATCCAAAGCAAATTTTGAGAAAAAAATAGCTAAGGACTCAAAAGACAATCATATAAGGCCTTCTTTAGCTATGTTAGAAACCTGGGAGGAAGCTCCCAGATATGCTCAGAATTAGTTCAAAACGATGTGAAGATTACTGATCCTACAGACATTGCCAACATACTGGCTGACAGGTTCAGTGCAAACTTCACCCACCCTCCCCAAAAGGAGATATATCTATACCAAATGATAGTAGCCCCCAAACATCTCTAATGCCCAGGTGAAAACTGCTCCTCCAAGGCAAAAACACTGCATCCATGGGACCTGATGGTGTCCCCGGATGTGTACTCCACGAACTCAACGAGGAATTAAACCCACAGTTAGGACAGCTGTTTAATCTCAGTCTCACCTCTGGATACGTGCAGGAGTGGCGCAGCGACTGTGGTCCCACTTCACAAAGGCGGTGCCTCCACCGACCCTGGAAATTACCGTCCCATTAGCTTGACAAGCCTTATCTGCAAAGCCATGGAAAGGATCATAATGGATCTCATAAATAAAGACATAGGGAATTTGCAGACTCTGGATCAAACCCAGTTTGGCTTTGTCAAAGGCAGATCATGCCTTCTAAACTTGGTTGACTTCTTTGAACGGTCACCAAGGCCATTGATGAGGGTAAGGCAGTCCATACAGCCTACCTGGACCTAGCAAAGGCCTTGATACAATACCCACTCGGGTATCATTGAAAACTCATCAGCCTAAAGGTAAACCCATACGTCACAAGATGGGTTGCAAACTGGCTGAGTGACAGAACCCACAGGGTCAGAGTTGCTGGCGCCATGTCAGACTCAATGCCTGTCACAAGTGGTGTCCCACAGGGCTCAGTCCTGGGCCCACACTTGTTGCATCTACTTCTCAGTACAAGCAAACACAGGGGTTATGGCTGACCAAGTTTGCAGATGACTGCAAACTGGCCATAGTCGAAAACACATCTGACACAGATATCCTTCAGAAGGGCCTCACAGAAGCGGATAACTGGTGCCAGAGCCATGGCCTAAAGTTAAATGCCAAAAATGCATAGTCATACCCTTCGGGAAAATCAAGGTTACCCCTAGCTACCATATAAGAGGCAATCCACTGAGCACAGAAGAAGTTATCAGGGACCTGGGGACCCAGGTTGACAGTAACCTTTCATTCGACACTCATGTTGCTAAAATAGTTAGGAAGACCTTCTACATTGCCCACCTGATCATGAAGGATTCACATCTAGATCAAGGAGGTCATAGTCTCCCTGTACTCATCACTCATCAGACCAATGATTGAGTACAATGCCCCATTCGAATGTATCTGACCCGACACTTGCAGCAGCTGGAGAGGCCCCAAAAGTTCCTCACCAAAAGGATAAAAGGTCTCAAAGATATGTCTTATGCTGCCCGGCTGAAAGAACTCCAGCTCTATTCAGTCGCCACCGCCTGCTCAGAGGTGACCTGTGCCTGACATACAAGGCCATGTCAAACCCAGATTTGATGAACATGCTTCACCTCAAAAATGAAATCTCTTAGAGCCACAAGGGCAGGAGACCTAAACCTAGACACAGCTATTAATAGGACGTGCTGGAGGGATAGATTCATCACCCAAAGACTCCCTATGCTGTGGAACAAAATCCCAGTATATGTGAGGCAGAGCACCTCGCTGGCTTTGTTCAAGAGGAATCTTGACCAATGGATGGGAGATCGCAGATATACCCCAGGGATTACCTCAGTGTCTCTGCTCGACAGAGGCACTGCAAAATAATGGGCATAGTTTCTCCAAACTAAAGGGGTGGCGTAAGCCACAAAACTATGGGCTAGACTTGTAAATGCCCTCGGGCAGATAGCCTAGTATAAACCTATGAACCTATAATGCGGAACACAGTTCCACATTAAAGAACTGAGTTCGCTCAGTAGCTCTGCACTAAACACGGAGCTTCTCGTATTTAATGCATTGCAGTTCCACATTCAACACAAGTAGCTCCGTGTTTAGCGAATTTTGATTGGCCCGTATACCGGCATATGGGCCAATCACAAATCGCTAAACACGGAGCTTCTCATGTTTAATGCGGAACACAAGAAGCTCTGTGTTTAGCAATTTTTGATTGGCCCGTATGCCAGGTATATGGGACAATAAAAAAAAAAACACAAACAAAGCGAAGGCTGGACGGGATTTAAACCGGCAGGACGGGACTCGGGATCAGGCTGCTGATCTCAGGACAGTCCCGCCCAAATAGGGACATCTGGCAACCCTGGTTGAAAGTAACTGGCCTGCTTTTCTTTGCTCAGTAGAAGCATCTGGCTTTCAGGACAAGTGTGGATTTGTTTGAAGGCAACTGGACTACTTAACTCTACATCTGAGATATGCACTGACAAAGTAGCTGTCATTGCTGGGGTAGTATGCAGTGGAAAATGACTTAGGCCGCTAAGTCTAAAGTCCTGCTGTTGCTTGTGCATTATTCTGGATTTGCAGGACTAATGCCAAATGTGTTGAAGCATCTTGGAATACTTGTGGATCAAAGTTGAACTGCATTACATGGCCATCCTCTTCTGTCACAATCAGCTGTCTGAATTATACATGTAAGTGCCTCTCACTGCCTGTCAAAAGTGGAGTCTGGATGAAAGTAAATGATTCTCTTTTAAGCTGCTCAGTTTAAATTATTTTTTAAAAGAATATGGTATAACCTGCATCGCAAAACAACTAGACCTTCAGAGTTTCTGGGGACATGGTAACCCTCACACTCAAATGTAGTGTGAGCAGATTTTGGCACAGGCTTATTAGTGGCCTCTGTCCTTAGCCCATCTGGTTTAAAACTGGCCCCTCTCAGAAATGTCAACAGGGGGTCACTGAGTTTGTGTGGGGGGCTATGGATGATGCCCTTATTTCCTTACAACTTAACAGTCTCAGTAGCTCAACAGGTAGTACACCTGCCTTTGGTATTTGATGATTAAAAGGGTATGGGTTCTATTCCCACACCTGGTAGTTGGTTCATTTTCCAGTACTGACATTGCAATGCAGCATGGAGGGGGGGGGGGTTGCTGCACTCAAGCGTGTGCTATCCTGTGGATGAGTGTGGTCCTGTTCAGACGAGATGTTAAATGGGGACCCATCTACTTGAACTGGGTGTAGCTTAGGTGGATGTAAAATATACCATGGCACTTATCAAAAAAAAATTAGAGGAACCCATCCACTTATATACAGTGCTGATGAGGTCAATAAAAAGGCAGACACATGCATGTCCTCAACTAGTGATGTTTGGCTTTATTGACCTAAATATATTTCAGCATGGATGGTTAAGCATAAAAGGGCCCTTACAGTCATTATCCTAGAACTCACCTATGATCATATGGAAGTACTTAGGTGCCCTGGCCAAATTTCCTGCAGTTAGTGTGAAGACAACCTCGGGTCTCCTCTGAAAAGAGGCCATTATCCTAGTGGGACTAACCTGGTAACTTATCATAGGGTAAATAAATTCATACATTTTCTTCCCAGACCTCAAAGGTGTGTACAAGTTACTATGGCTCATATTGGTCTGCATACAGTGCGGTCATTATTTATTTCGCTTTCCTCAAAAACTTCATAGGTGTGCATAGAATGTGTCTGCAGCTTGTAGAGGAGCAGTGTACTGTCTTGGAGTAACTAGTTAGAAACATTACTCTGATCATTTTTTTTCCACTTTCCTCACAATTAAACATCAGATGTGTATACAGGTAGCTGTCTAGTGGGAGTGCAAGGAAGCATGCTCTTTATATACATTGCCCTACTTACCTCCCATATCAACAAGATGTTGAAATATGTTACGTCCTGTTTGTTCAGTTTCATCCCAGTTTGATGGGGAGGTACACAGATGGTGGCTATCTTTTGGGTATGGAAGCAATGGTCTCTTGAAAGAGATTGTCTTGGGACTAACTGTATATTAGGGTAAATATGTCTGTTTGTTCCGCTCAAGTGGTAGTTTTGGTCATATTGGTCTGCATCATTATTTATTATTTGTTTATAAATTAGGTGTGATGTATGTATATTTAAGGTAATTATTTATAAATAATATATAATATATTATTATATATTATATGGACTTGAAATATAATAGACTGTGACATTTTGTAATAGGTATATGGGGTATAAGGTTTCCACTATTTAGGTTTACTGTGTTTGCAGTATTTGCACACTGCTTAATTTGTTGACAGCTATTTTTCATGGTACAAACCTTTGTAATTTAGGTACTGGAAGCAGGCAGTATGACAATTTTTTTGATGCATGCTTTTACTAGCCATAGGTGGCTGCAGGTCACCATCTATTAGAATGCCTCATTATAAGAAGAATGAATTTTTGTTCACTTCCATGTGCTCGTAAGGGAAGTGACCATTAGTTCGATGGACCTAGTAAAATGATCATTTGAAAGTATTCTGAATAGTGATCAGTCTGTGTCACGTTGCTTATACAGGATTTTAAACTTTTGTTGTGCTTTCATCTCATCTTGCAATAGTTCAAATTTTAGGAATTATATAATTGCTACATTTTACTAGTTCTGTATAAGTACTTTACATAATTAGGAAATATTTTGTCTAAAATTTAGTTTCAGTTTATAAGGTTTCTATAAACGTGGTCTCACTATCCTTAGCTAAGTGTTGGAAGTTCATTAATCCTTAATACTTTGAAACAAAATTCCTGGCAAAACAATACTCCAGTAGTGGAAGAAGATATAAACCTTTCATTATTTCATAGACAGAAAAGTGAAAATGTCCCCATTCACTAACGTGGAGGCATGATAATCCTCGGTCTGACAGATCTCATTCTACATAATCACAATTAAGGGAAGTAATTCAAATTGGACATGTTACATATTCAGGCTGTCCTTCACAGGGCATAATATGGTTAATGTATGCCCATTATTGCTGGGATTATTTTGATCTGGAGATATGATGGATAAAGAAAATGTTTGCTTCCTAGAGGTATATTTTCCTGGTTTCAAAGTGTGACTGTACTTGACTTTACTTTCTTAATTTTGTAATCAAGAGGCAGTTGTCATAGCATGCACGGTTAAAAAGCCCTATCAAAGCAATCACAGCTTCAAGAGGACCGGAAGGCAGCTTCTTACAAAGCTCCAATGAATAACCGTCACCAACAAGGTTCAGATCAGCCTCTCTAAGGCTACATACCCATAGAGTGGGCACAGCAACGTTCCCCTCCACAAGGTGGGGCCAATGACCTGGAACTTGCTATACGCCTGACTAGCCTGTTCGCAAGGCATGGACATCTCATGGAACTCATTAACAGAGACATTGGGAACCTAACCTTGGACCTACCAGTTGGTTTTGTAAGGGCAATCATGCCTCCAAACCTGGTGGACTTCTTTAGAGTTACAGGCATGAAGGGAAGGAGGTCCACAAGATACCTAACTGCAGGCTCACTCAACCATCATTTCTCAGAACCCAAACCGAAATACAAAGTGACCATATTCATCAAGGATTCCCAACCTCCAGGTTAGTGGAACCACAGGTAGAGATCATCCACGTGCACTACAAGGAAATGCAATTCAAGTTTAGCTCTACGACCCCACAGTCAACTTC